>NC_141153.1:25717884-25873557 GCF_053477565.2 Lygodium microphyllum | reverse complement strand
ATGATAGGCTGACTGGAGATGTGGTGGTTGGAAATGGGGTAGAAAAAAGAATGGATGCCTCAATGGAAGAGAAGGTGAATCGCTTTTGTATGTTGCACCATGCCTCCATGGAGACGTGGCTCGCCAAGTACCAGATTGCAAGGCAAGATCGAGAGGAAGGACGAGCTGAATTCTGACGCAGTACACGTCACCGACCAATTCGATATCCCGAAGGCATGGAGGAGATGCCATGGTTTATGTCAACACGATGGTTGCATGGAGCCTTGACCGCAGCATCCAGCGAAGGGACAGAGGTCTCAATGGAGGAGTGGGAGTTCTCGAGGGGATGTAGTCCAAAGGTAATGAGGGGTTTAGAATGTGTCGTATCTAAATATGCTTGCTACATCTAATTTGAGTGTTTCAATGTGCAGTACAAAATATATAGTGCAGCGTGGTCGCGCGGACGGCATTTTCGAGTGGAGCGTATTGACAAAATGCGCTCCACAATGGATTGTGGTGTCATGGCAAGGTTTGAGCAAGAGAGCCGGCGACGAGCAACGGATCCGAACACGATTGTGGATGAGATGGAGTATTTTGGGAACTTGCAAAGTATTATTACGGTGGATTACCGTACCTTCTCCATGATACTATTCGATGTGCAGTGGTTCAAAGTGGTACTTGGAGGAGCTGGAGCAACAGTTCGACGAGGTCCATCTGGATTTCTCGAAATAGATTCCGAAAAAAAATGGATGGATTTGCACGACACCTTTGTGTTGCCGGCCCATTGTGAACAGGTACAAATAGTCATTTGCTTGCTAATTGTAATACGACATGGTTTATGTCACAATGGTTTGAACTCGCTTTGTAAGTGTTTGTGAACATGTACTCTTCTATCCAAACCCCCGACAACCTCGATGGTGGTATGTTATACCTTCAACTCCTCGAGGTGCGAGAGTATATGATCAAAGCGATGTTCCAGGCATAGATGAAGAAAATATGCAAATAGAGGGATCGATATTACAAGGGGTGGAGGCCACCGCAAGCTTGGAGCCCGCATCGGCTAACAATGATGGAAATACAGAAGTCGTAAAATTTTTTGAGAATGAGGCAGACTCGTTCTTTTGTGGTGACATGTCTATCGACCTTCCAGTGTATGCAGAGTTGTGTCAGGAGATTAACATGGGACCATAGAATACTTCATTCTTGGAGAATTGTATTACTCAATTCGTTGTTTAGATCTTCCATAAAGGTAGATAAGATATGCATTTTAAGAGGGATTTTTCAAAAATGATTTATATTAATGTGCTTTGTATAGTTTAAATTGATTATTCTAATATCATTTTTTATCTGTGTAGGTATCGACATTTTCAGGATGAGTCGAGGGATGAGCGATGAGGAGTTTCAGGACATGATGGCACGCATGTCTCCAGATCAGCTCGCGAGATTCAGAGAGATGGCAGATCAGGAGCTGTCTCATTCTTTGTCAGGGCGCTCTGCTAGATCAGCTTCAGCGCGATCAGATGCTTCAGCTTCGAGCAGACAATCTCGACGCTCGCGACTTGGGCCAGAGGGAGGGACTGCGACTGCAAGAGGATCAGGGGGTGGGGTGCTGCTGTGGAGACACAGACGTGGTGTCTCCGTCTCGTCGTTCAGCTGGAGCTGTGTCACCTACAGGATTTGTCACACCTGTGGGGACGTCCACTCCAGTTACTCTGGCTTCTGCGCAGCCGTCGGCAGATGGCACGCCTTTTGGTGGCACTCCTTTTGGTGGCACGCTCTTTGGTGGCACCCCTTTGAGTGGCACTCTGGGAGATGGTACCCCCGTCGGTACACCGGATGTACAGGGGTCTCCTGGATATGCCCAGGAGTGTGGACGGAGATGGGAGAGGGCCCATCTTAGGCAGACTCCTAGGGGTTATGGATACCTAGTGGATAGCAGGTCATGAGCCATCATCATGAATGATGAGGGGAGGAGGGTGATGGCTCTCATGAGGGAGTTGTGCCAACAAGTTTTTCGGCACAACGTCCTGGATCATTGGAGGAACATACCGGAGGGGAGCAAGGACTACATAGTAGCATCCTTGCACGAGGAGTTCCCGGTGCCAGCCGCAGTGGATAGATTCTGTATGGGCTGGATGATGGATTGCATGCGTGCATACATGTCACATAGACGATCCGACGCATGCAAGGCAATCAAGAGTGGGGCTCCAAAGCCTGAGTGGTTAGATGCAGACGACTGGCGCCGACTGAGGGAGGAGGCTACAAATTCGCCAGGACGTTGGAGTCAGCAGCGGGAGGCGACGAGGGCACGAATCGAGGCCGGATCGGTACATCATCTTGGGAGTGGCGGCCACAGGACATATTTGGAGGACTTTGTAAGTTTCTCTTTCGTTTTGCTTATTTGTTTTTTTGAGATATTCTTTGTACTGACAATCATGTTTCTAACAGTTAGCATTTTGTTTTCTTTGCAGCACTCAGTTACAAATCGCGATCCGCAAGGCCTTGAGACTCGATATGCAGAGAGGCACAGTTTCAGGGCATTGATCGACCGATTGTATAGACGCGGCGGCCCTGTAAGTCACTCATCTTTCTTGTCCGTAGTTACCATGAGATATTTGAATGCATTATTGTATGGTGGATTGATATGTTGTTTCTTTTTTTGCAGAATCCGTTTGATGCTCCTTTGCAGCGGGACGAACTTTCGGGGAACGAGGATTTGTAGCTTGCCCTTGGATCCTTAGAGCTCACACACCTTTAGTTTTTAGTCGCCGGATCTATGTAGACATTTTCTATGTATTAATGATATCGTTTCATGATTGTACCAATCGCATTTTATGCGATCATGTATTTATTTCATGTATCAGTTTTATGATTTCAGTATACATTCTTTTTGTTTGCAAACGCTTTGTATGTAGCAGTGCAGAAACTATTTTGTATGGCTCTCATACAGCACACAGTGCTATATGTGGCAGGGCAGCTTGCTGCCCTGCCACAAAATTTTTTTTCTCTGTTACCGTCGCTATTTGTGTCGCAAATTTACTGCACGCGTCACTATTGGCGTCGCTATGAGCGTCGCAAATTGTCTGCAACCGTCGCTATATGCATCGCGAATGCGATGTATATAGCGACGATTCTATGGCGTCATCAATAACGACACTTTTTGCGACGACGGGGGAAAATTTTTTTGTTTGTATTTTTGTCGCTTTAAACGTCGCTATAAGGTCTATATCTTGTAGTGAGAGAGGTAGAGAGAGGGAGGTAGAAGGATACCCCAAGAGGCTGCGAGAGAGAGGTAGAGAGAGGGAGGTAGAAGGATACCCCTCCAAGAGATTGCAAGAAGGAGCTTGAGAGAGAGAGAGAGAGAGAGAGAGAGAGAGAGAGAGAGAGAGAGAAGGGGAGAGGGGAGTTACCCCGAGAGGCTACGAGGGAGAGAGTGAACTCAACTCCCCCCTATCCTGATCTTCGACTAAGCCATCTTCTCTTACGCTTTCCCATCCCAACTTAATTGAGTATTTTTCAAGATAATCAGCATACTAAGAAAATTTTGCTCCCTGCATTCATCTCAGGTGATCGATTTTTTTCATGCCAATATATATATATAAATATTTAATAATACACATTAAAAATTAATTAATCCGAATTGGTTTTATGCATCCACATCTGTTTGCTTGGTTGAAATAATAGGAAATCCTATTACATCTCACAAAACATAGATTGAACTTGTGATAGAATACATAAGGTTCCTAGGAAGTTGAAAATTTTTCAAACCCTAAAGTGTTAGAAGTCGGAACGATTCTTCTCAAGGCCCATCTTGATTAAAGCTGAAAGGAATTCAAAGTCCTTAACTATATGAATTATGCGACAAACCCTAGTTCAAATGAATACGTATGGTTCCTAGGAAGTTGAAAGAATTTCAAACCCTAAAGTGTTAGAAGGTGAAAGGATTCTTCTCAAGGCCCGTCTTGCTTAAAGCTGAAAGGAATTCAAAGTCCTTAAGTAACTTTATGAATTGCATGACAAACCCTAGTTCAAATGAATACATAGGATTTTGCTATAGGGAAGCCAATGTCCCAAATTGCAATCATTATTGCAAGGATACTTCTTCATTCAAAGTTTAGGAAATTAAATGAGGTTATCTCTAGAAATCTTGAACAATAACAGGGATAAAGTCGAGACTAGATGCTATCACATTAAATCAAAATTTTCTTTGGTAGAGAGAACAAAGAATTGTCTAGTACATATTGCGCACTTCTACATGTGTTTGTACTTAGGAACACCTATTTGGAAAAGGAGTCATCTAACAAAGGAATTGATAAGAAGAAAATCTTTCAAATTTGATTCAAGTTGAAACACCTGGGAAAGGCGTATTGAGCACCTCCAACTAGTTGCCAACCCTATCCAAGGGGGTTTTTGATAGCCACGTCGAGAATGTGCACCGAACGCGTCGTGAGAGGTCCCTACGTAGAAACGTCTGCTCGTAGGAGGATGCTTGGGTACAGGGGGGCTCTGGTTGTAAATCCCTTGCCTCCGGGTCCTATTAAGATGGTCTACGTGACTCGAGAAGGAATCTCAAGGCCTTGTTACTAGTGCAAGGGCGCAAACTTGGAGGAAATTAAGATGTATCCTTACGGATTGCAAGAATCGTCCTTTGGGATGGGATTTATATCTCAACTGAAATTTTAATATAAAGTTTATTTTCAAGGAGTTTGTCTGAGCTGTTTTTGTGTAAATACATAAAATTATCTAAAGGAACATGTGACTAACGGGTTAATTAAGGAAGCTGCTTGTATATGTGTTACCACTAATGTATCCTTAGGTAAGTAGGAAACTAAAGCTATCAAGGAAAGTGGGTGCGCGGAACCCTTGATGGGTCCGTCCTATAGCAGGGTGGTCCCAGAGAACTAGAAGGCTTCTCAACATTCAAATCATGATGACATATTGACCTTAAATAAATGTAGGGTAGAACCGTGGCTCATATTGTTTTAGGGGATCGGAATGGGACTTTACCCTATGGGTAGAGAGGTCGAGCGATGCAACCCTCTTGTTTCCCATTCTCTTTGAACCAAGTGCGATATGAGTCCATATCAGTTTAGATGCTCTGCACAAAGTAGATCTAGAAGGTTGTAGAATGACTTGACCATTAGAAACCCAAGAAGATTTAGGTTGATCCTAACAAGGTTGGCCAATACATTTTGTTGTGGAGTAGACACAGGAGTTGCTAACCGACAAACCTTGTGAAATTGCATGGGAGTGCAAGGCAACATCTTCTATCGAACTCCGAATGGACTACTAAAAGGTGTTGCGACCTAGGCACATTACAGTTGGTATCAAAGCAAACCAACAAACAATATAAGCAAGATAAGAGTAAATCACGTAGAGTGAAGTAATGTTTTCACTAGAAAACATTCTTGGGAAAGGTAAGACTACTGAAGTCAATGCTGAAGTATGGATTGAATCCATGGAGGATTACTTTAGTGCAACAAAAACAACACCTGCAAACTAGGCTATTATTTCCAAGCTCAAGCTAGTGGTGAAGCAAGGCTCTGGTGGAAGCAGTGGTGCAAGGACCAAGCAATAGCTGAAAGAACAATAACTTGGGATAAACTTAAAGAGGCAGTGCAAGGGACATATATGCCATTGGCATATAGGACTTAGAAGATGAACGAGTTCTTTAAGATAAAAATTTGGTATATCTTTGGAGGCATACTACCCAAAATTTATCTCCTTGCTAAAGTATGCCCCAACTATGAGCATATTCCAACAAGTTTCCAAATTTTGCGATGGGTTAGATCCACCAATGAATACTCGATTGGAATCTATGCATCCTATAGATTTACAAGATGCATTGATAAGAGCACGTCCCATTGTCCAAGATGTTCAGTCCAAATCTATGAATAATAGATCTTGGTCTTACAAAGACCAGAACTAGGAAATGACAAAAGCCCAATTTAAAAGAGTACAAGGACAAGGCTAAGGACAACAGAAGAAACCAAAGGTGAATGCAGTTAGTGACTTTGTTTCTACACAAAGAAATGACCAAAACCTGTGATGCTTCTACTGCAAGGAACCCGGGCACTTCAAAAGAGAGTGTCCCAAACTTGGTGAGGACCATTTTTGAGGATGATTCCATGGGAAAACTAGAGTTGCACGTGGTCGGGGTCAAGCAATAATGGGGAGGGCAAGAACTTCCAATATCACCATCAAGGAAGTAAGTGAAGAGGAAGAATCAACTATGGAAGTAGAGATTGAAAAGGTGACAGTCCTCCATGCCGCTCTCCATAAAAAGAGACCAAATTGCCAATTCTCGGTGATCCAAACCCCTTCACACTACCAAGGTAAGAATTTCAAAACCTTGATTGACTATGGAAGTACACATTCTTTTATTTCTCCTGCTTGTGCAAGAAAGGTAGGAATAACCACAATAGTTGCACCCACTTTACTTCTGGAATTAGCAAATGGGCGTGAGATCAATTATACTAGACAAACTACCAAAGTGAGATTCCTACTCGGTGGAAAGCCAACAATTTTAAAATTCAGAGTAATGAACTTAGGGGCTCATGAATGCTTACTTGACATGGATTGGTTATATACCCAACGATGCCCACATTCACTGTGGAAGGGGACAAACTTCCTTTCGAAGTTCCGAAGTTTTACACACCTCGGGACGCCCCCGTGGCGTCCGTGGCTTGCACGTCACCATCCTTGCCCCGTTTGACCCCGTCACTGCAAATTTTTTTACCCCTGCCCGTGCCTACGTATGGGATGGGGGTGTGTTTCTTGCCCCTCCATTTTTCATATTTAAACTATTTATTTTATTTTTCTTTTTCCATTTAAAAAAAAAAAAAACACAGCAAAAGCAAAAAAAAAGAGACAAAAAAGAAAAGAAAAAAACCCACCTCGAAAAAGGAAAAAAAAAGAAAAAAAAACAAACAACCCGGACACACAATGAAAAAAAAACAAAAAACAAAAAACCCAACCTAATACATAATCCTAATAATGCTTAAATCCATATATATATATATAATTTAAAAAAACACCCCCGAAAGAAAACAAAGCAAGAACAGAAAAAGACAGAAAAATAAGAAAAAAAGAGAGAAAAAACCAAAACAAAGGAAAAAAGAAAAAGAAAAAAGAAAGAAAGAAAGAAAGAAAGAAAAAAAACCATACCTGTTTGTCGTTGTGTGCCGCGTCCCTCCTTTCCCCCCTCCTTCTTCCTCCTCCCCTTCTCCTTCTTCTTCTTTCCTCCTCTCCCTCCTTCTCTTCTTTCTTCTTCTTCTCCTCCTCCTCCTTCTCTTCTCCCCCCTGCTGCGCGACGCCCTCTCGCCGTCCACTCTAGTGCTCCAACCGCCGCCGTCCACTCCAGCGCTCCAGCCGCCCACGTCCACTCCAGCGCTTCAGCCGCCCACGTCCCCTTCAGCCCTCGGTCGCTGTAATATTTCCACATGATCGTATCACTTCTCACACGCCGTGCAAACCCTGTGCAAAGGGTATCTCTCGCATTTGAATTATTAGGCCGCGTAATGTGTGAGCCGCACAAGAGAAATAGGGCCTCTGCAAATGGTAAATTGAACCGGGGGATAAAAACCGCTAACTGCACGAAAACACCCTCTTGGGAGGGGCAATTCAATTAAATTGATTGCAAATTTTTTTATGTATTTATCCCTTTCCCCCAGCCGATTCATGGCTGGAGGGAAGGGAGTATGTGGGGGGGATGGGAAGGTGGGGGTTGCATGGGCAGTTTCCCCCACGTGGGGGGAGACCCACTCCCCACCCCCACGGCCTATATAAACACCCCCTTGATGGGGGGTGTGCTTAAGGAGAGAGGAGGAGGATTCTGCCCGCGGACAGAGAGAGAGAGGAAGTCGTGTGTGGGACACACACGAGGAGAGAGGAGGGGGTCTGTGTGCTTGGAAGAGAGAGGAGGAGGTCGTCCGTGAGCCGCCAACTGCCACTGGAAACCGCCGCCGTGCTGCTGCCTAGCCCCGCCCGTAGCCATTCTGTCGTCGCCTGGCCGCCGGACTCCGCAGCTCCGCACCCCGTCCGCCGCGCTGACCACCTCGCCAGGCCGCCAGCCATCGACACGCCTCCACGGCCTGCCCCACGTGCCAGAAGCTTCTTTTGGAAGCTTCTATAGAAGCTTCCATAGGGGGCCTCCCTAGACCCCCTTCCCACGGCCCTATTTTCCACTTTTTTTTTACACCCATTTTAAGGGCAAATTCCCACCATTTGGCCAAAAGGCCTTTCCCACCGCATATTCCCCGAAGATCCCTTAAAGATCGGGATTTCCAAGGAAGGAGACGGTGAGGCCACAAAGACCTCGCAAAAGCCTTCGACGAGACTTGGACAAAGACATTGTTCCGCAAGCCGTCCAAATACCGCGCCGAATCGAGCTCGTGGGAATTCCGAAGCTTTGTTGCAAGGTCTATTCCGAAGAGGAAACCATCCGCATACGAACACAAAGGCAACTCATAAGTCGAATTTACGACTACGATGGCTCCTAAAAGATCCCAGGAGGCAACCGCGGGAGGATCGACTCCAAACGTGCAAGTGGACATCACCCCGACACCACAAGTCCAGGTTCTTCCGTGTTAAATTCCGCATAAGAAATGATTAGGCGCGCTTAGGAAGGGAAATTCAAGTTACGTTTAAATTAAAAGCATTGAAAGAAATGCATCTTTTTGAGCATTATGAAAGATTGAACGGTTAGGGAATTAGATGCATGTAGATGGTATTTTTAAAGGTAAGAATCTAATCCTAAGCAAGAAGACGAAGTTTATATGTGCATTAGTTGCCATCCTAGATATGATGAATTAAGCGTATATGCACATTATGATTTCATAGGGAAAGTCTAGCACCATAAGATTTCATTCGGAAAGAACTAATAGGGCACTAAAAATGAACGTATGACTTGCAACATAGTTATACGATGGAATAGAGCAACACTAGTTTTCGCTTGAGTATCATCACGACTTAGTGACTAGGAGAATGTTATGAAATTGCGTAGTCTTCATGAGAAAAGGATCAATCATTAAAGAGTTGTAACTAGGTGTAAATGCATGGGATGCCAAAGGATAAACTACAAGGTAGTAGGTACGATTGTTGATGCAAGACCTAGTAGGCCCTAGGGAAAGTTAGTAACCAAATTAGCATGCACCAAGGAAAGATTGTATGACTCGCCAATGCATAAGTTCGAGAGCATAGACTACAAAGTAGTAGGCTGGATTAATTAGGAAAGTTAGCGTACATATTAGTAAGTAATTTACCTCACCAAGAAAACGGCAATCAATCGCTTGTTTACGCGAATTCGATTCCGTAGATTTGGTTTATCACCCTAGAAGGATCATCCTTGTCACAAACAGGCATAAATGAATTGGCTAAGTAATATGAATCACAAGGAATCGTATAACATAGGAATCCTAAGAGATAACTAGGATTTAGTACAAGGATAACTCGATATCGCTTAGGACAAAAACTGTGAACCTAAGGATCATGATGGAACTCCGACGGAGTTGCATATTCTAGTATCATGACCCAAACCTAATTGTAATGACTTGAAGGATACCCCAAAAATCCTGTTACTCGGATAGGGTTAAAAACCCGCAGTCGGAACACTAAGGAAGGGATAGGAGGATTCCATAAAATAGATGCAATACTTGCGCACAAGCCGCAACATTGTATAGTCTTGGAATTTGTCCGCAAAGAGTATTGTCATCTCTCGAAATGAGGTTGACAATTTATTGAAGGGAGTTAAATTATTGAGGATGAGTAATCATCCTGTTATTCACTTTCCCTGGGAAAAGTTGCCAAGGAAAAGGAAAGTTAAGTAAATTGCCTTGAAGTAGTTGTCCAACATTAAACTAAAGCGACATGGTCGCTGGATCCTGCCACAATAAACCTAATGTAATTGGAAGGGTATGACCCTAACCCAAGGATGATGGGAATCTTGCTAAGTTGCAATTGATTCCGGATCGAATGCGGTTTGCATTCGGAGGTAAGGAGTTACTCCTTGACAGTTTGCCAGCCAACCGGCCATTTGAATTTGATTGTGCTTGTAACAGCTAGAAGAGCACTGTTTGCAAGTTGTTTGCTCAATGAACTAAAGGAGGAAAACATATTTAAACGCTTCAGGTGAAAGTCCTGAAGGGAGAGGCAGCTTCAGTTACCCCCGACTGCCTGCCTAACCCTAACCAAGGGGGTTGTGAACCGCACCGGGAACGTGGACCGAACCCGCCGTGAGAGGTCTCTCCGTTGAGTTCTGCTTGGAGCAGGAGGACGCTTGGGTGCCAGGGGGGGCTCTGGCCGTAAATCCCTCGCCTTCCGGGTCCTGCACAAGAGACTAACGTGACTCGGGATTGGATCTCGAGGCCCGCATACTAGTCTACGGGCGGAAACTTGGATTGGAAGTCCCTGGTGGATTCCTGGATAGCCTACGGGCGGATTATGATACGCCTACGGGCAGGAAACTCCTTGTATTGCAAAGATAAAAGGATAAATGATAATAAAGGAGCTGTTTGACATTGTTTTCTTTGTGTCCGTGATAAGATTACGTGAAGGAACCAGTGCCTAACAGGGATAATCAAGGAAGCTGTTTGTATATGTCAAACTAATGTGGTAGGTAATTACATAACTAAAACAAACTGAGGAAAGTGCGGAGGATAGACCATAGGTCTGTCCTACGGATGGGTGGTCCCGGTTAGCGGGGAACTTTTCTCAAGGACTTCAACGGACAGAGGATGATCGTCATCACCAAAGCAAGAAAGGAGAACGATGACTTAGGAATACAAATTACCCGATTCAGGCTGTTTTAGGGGAACGGAATGGGACTATGCCTTTTGGCAGAGAGGTCGAGTTTTGCATCCCTCTCGTTTCCCATTCTCCTTGAACCAAGTGCAGCATGAATCCGCTTCAGACCGGGCGATCTGCGTAAAGTAGTTTGATCAGGTCTGACGCTAGACGCTGTTAGCAAATGACCAACAATTCCATTCGATCCTAAGTGGGAAGCGCCCAGGACACTTCCGTTACGGGGCAGACGCGGAAAGGCCTAGATTACAAAACCCGCAACATTCCATGGGAGTGCCGGGTGGAGTCTTCTAGACAACCTTTCCGATGGACTGCTAAGACGTGTCGTAGAGGATGTTAGTGGACACGTTACAGTTGGTATCAGAGCCGACTTATAATGGAATTGTTTTCATAAGATTTCATTAGAAGTGAAGTAAAGAATTTGTTCCTATCCAAACATTTTCTCATCTTCAATACTGTCTTGCAGAATTACGAGGTGTGGAATAAATTTCTGGTGTTCCGGATCATGTTCATGACTGCGATGCATTCTCCGCATTATAAGCAGAGAATTGAGATGATGAACATCTTGGAGTGAATTTATAACCCATCACCTCTATATGTAGAGCGAAGATGGACTGGGTCTTCAGGAATCTATTACATAGCTGCCCACCGGTTCGCCTATCTACAGACCAACTTGAAGAGGATCAAGTGGTTGGAAGATTTTAAAGTCGTGAAGCTGTTTATTTTCGTGGAAGCTCACGTGAACTCGACCTTGCATATTCGAGGTCGTAGAGTTGAGTTAAACTCATATGTATATGAAGAAGTAACCCGTGTAATCCCAGCTGATAGAATTAAGGTATTGGGCCGTCATGGAAAGTATGGTTTCCAGCGGGAAGGATATCCCGAACTTCCGATGAATTATCGATTCCTAAAGATACATGACCCAAAACCCTATTACTACACAGTTCCTGTAGACAAATCCAATACTATGTTGTTCGCCCCAAACTGAATGTAATGATTGAATTATCATCATTCGAGATGTGTATGAGAACGCCATATAAATAAATAAAGGACTTCTTTTCACTATCCGATTGTGCATCAAGTTATTGCAAAAAGTTAGTTGCTTCATGAGTTACGAAATAAGTTGAAACAAAGATAAGATAATCATGTAATAACGTTAAGAACTTTTACTCAGGCGCAAGTTCCAAATTCGTCCCCTACGGCAAGTACGACTGTGATCCAGGAGAAAAAGTTCCTCCTCAAACAGATTAAGCCACCCGAGTTTGACGGGAGAGGCAGATTCGTCCAGTCAGACGCTGAGATTTGGATTGAATCTATGGAGGACTACTTCGAAGCCGCTGGCACTGCACCTACCAATCAGGCCATGCTCGCCAAATTGAAACTCACCGGTGAAGCCAGACTATGGTGGAAGCAATGGTGCAGGGATCAAGGGATCTCAGAGGGTTCCGTTACTTGGGAGAAGTTAAAGCAAGCCGTACAAGGGAGATATTTGCCACCAGCATATCGTACTCAAAAAATGAATGAGTTCTATGAGTTAAAACAGTTAGGACTCACGCTGGACGCTTATTACTCTAAGTTTGTCTCACTTCTGAAGTATGCGCCACAAATGGATACGACACAGCAGGTGTCCAAATTTTGCGCAGGCTTAAATCCACCTGTAAATACTCGTCTCGAATCTATGAGACCATCAGATCTTCAGGATGCACTCATCCGAGCAGCACCTATAATTCAGGAAGTGCAAGCTAAACCAAGGAGTATTAAGAGTTGGACTTATAGCAATCCAAGCAGAGGAGCATTCAGACCTCAGGTTAAGAGAGTTCAAGGCCACAATCAGGGACAAAGGAAGAAAGCAAGGACAAATAACGTCAACAACTTTGTTCCTACTCACGGTAATGGCCAGAACATTCGATGTTTCCACTGCAATGAACTCGGTCACTACAGAAGGGAATGTCCCAAGCTTAGCGAGGGACACCATCAAGGTGTTGGCCGCGGAGGGGGAACCGCCAACCGTGGTAGAGGAAGAGCTGCCTGCGTCACCCATAGGCAAAGATGTAATGCAGAAGAAGAGGAAGACCCGACTATGGAAGCGGAATTCAAAAGAGCAACAGTCCATGCCGCTTTACACAGGAAGGGTCCAAATCGCCAGTTCTCGGTAATACAAACGCCATCGGAATATCAAGGTAAAGGGTTCAAAACCTTGATTGATTGTGGTAGTACCCATTCTTTTATCTCACCAGCCTGTGCTAGGAGATTAGGAATAGCCACAGTAGAAGCACCTACCCTACTTGTGGAATTGGCAAATGGTCGTGAGGTAACTTGTGCTAGGCAAACTGCTAAGGAGGAATTCTATCTGGGAGGAAAGAAGACCTCGGTCAAATTCAGAGTTATGAATTTGGGTATCCATGAGTGCCTACTCGGAATGGATTGGCTTAAGCCTAATGACGCTCACATCCACTGTGGAAAGGGTCAAGTTTCCTTTCGAAACTCTGACAGGGAGTTTGTCACAACTCAGGTGAGGCAGGAGTGCCGAGAATCCAATTAGCCAAGATATCGCGGATTATAAAAGGGGTTAGGAAAGGATTACCCGTGTACTTGATCAAACTTAACAAGTTAGATCAAAAGCAAGAGGCTCATGAAGGACCCTCTTGGCTAAAAGAATACGTTGATGTGTTCCCTGAGGAATTAACTGAACTTCCACCGCCAAGAGAAGTTGATCATGAGATAAGGCTAATGCCGGAGCTGCGCCAATTGCAAAGAGACCTTATAGAATGTCCATTCCAGAGGCTATTGAGTTGAAGGAGCAACTCAAGCAACTGTTAGACCAAGGCTACATCAGACCAAGCAATTCGCCATGGGGAGCTCCAGTTCTATTCCAGAAAAAGAAAGATGGGACACTTCGACTATGTATTGATTACCGTGGATTGAATCAATCAACAGTCAAGAACAAGTACCCTATTCCTAGAATAGACGAGCTTCTTGATCGCCTTCAAGGAGCGAAGATCTTCTCCAAAATTGATCTCAGATCAGGCTACTATCAAATCAGGATCAAGGATGAGGATATTCCAAAAACAGCCTTCAATACAAGATATGGGCACTTTGAATTCTTGGTTATGTCATTCGGCCTTACAAATGCACCTGCCACCTTCAATAGGTTAATGCAGGATATTTTCAGGCCATATCTTGATGATTTGGTGCTTGTCTTCTTCGACGATATTTTAGTTTATTCTAAACAGGAGGAAGATCATGAACCCCAACTGCGGATTGTGTTAGAGACAATGCGGTCTCATAAGCTGTATGCAAAAATGAAGAAGTGTGCATTCTTCAAACGTCAGATTGAATATCTAGGATTCATAGTATCGTCAGAAGGAATATCAGTGGATCCAGCCAAAGTCAGAGATGTGCTTGAATGGCCAATACCAGTATCTGTCAAAGAGATACGGAGTTTTCTTGGCTTGACAGGATGGTATAGGATCTTTATCAAAAACTATGCTTTGATTGCAGCACCTCTTACTGACTTGTTAAAAAAGCAGACTTCTATTACATGGTCAACTCCTGAGCAAAATAGCTTCTACCAATTGAAGCAATGTTTGGTATCAGCACCTATTCTGAAACTTCCTGATCTCAGTAAGGAGTTCGAGGTAGTAACTGATGCTAGCATTCTTGCATTGGGCTGTGTTCTTATGCAGGAAGGTCATCTAGTAGCGTATTCTTCAAGGAAATTGAAGAGTCACGAAAAGAATTATGCTACTCATGATCTGGAGTTATTAGCTGTCATCCATGCTCTAAAGCTTTGGAGACACTACTTGTTGGGAAACAAGTTCACTCTAGTAACCGATCATAAGAGTCTCAAATGGATTTTTACCCAGAATGAGCTCAACATGAGGCAACGTCGATGGATTGAAGTATTGGAGGAATATGACTTTGAAATCAAGTATCGGCCAGGAAAGGAGAATGTGGTTGCCGACGCACTTAGTCGCAAGGCATTCCTAAACTCCCTAATCTTGCAGAATCCATCAACGGCCAGATCCCTAGCTACGAAAGTATCTATGCCAAGCAACCCTATACTCGAACTAGCTAGAGAGGAAGCATGCCATGACTTAGCCTACCAAACGATGATAAAGGAAATATCTACCAAGGATCAGAATCCGAAGTTGCAGGCAAAGTATCATGAATTTTCTGTTGACAATGGACTTATTTACTATAGAACAAGGCTATGTATACCAGCAAGCCAGTCACTTAAGCAGAAGATATTGTGGGAAGCACATGATTCCCCTTTTGCCGGACATCCCGGCTATGCAAAGACTCTTAATGCAGTCAGGAAAAGCTATTATTGGGAGAGACTCAAAGGTGACGTCCTCAAATATGTCACCGAATGTTTGTCTTGCCAACGCATCAAGGCTGAACATGTCATGATGCCAGGGAGATTGCAACCACTTGACATTCCCCAAATGAAATGGGAATTCATCAGTATGGATTTTGTGGTAGGTTTACCCCAAGTCCAAGGAGGATACGACTCCATTATGGTTGTAGTTGACATGCTTACTAAGGTTGCACACTTGATTCCAGTAAAGACAAACTATAAAGCTTCCGATATTGCAAGAGTGTTTATCAAGGAAATATTCAAGCTACATGGGTTACCTAGAAGGATCATTAGCGATCGAGATTCTCTTTTCACTTCTCACTTTTGGAAAGCTATCTTTGAAGCTATTGGGACCCAACTCTGTTTTAGCACTGCCTACCATTCCCAAACAGATGGACAAACAGAGCGGGTAAATCAAATCATTGAGGATATTCTTAGGGCTTACTGCTGTCGAGAGCCAAAGAGGTGGATTCAATACTTACCATTAGTAGAATTTGCCTACAATGCTTCTTACCAACAGAGCATTCAAATGACTCCTTTTCAGGCATTGTATGGTCATGATTGTCGAAGTCCTCTAAATTTTTCTGATCCTACCCTGAGAGTGGAAGCCTCAAGACAAATGTTGGAGGACATGGATGACCAAATAAGGTCAATAAGACAAGACATACAAGCAGCCAAAGATAGACAAAAGGCATATGCGGATTTGAAGCGCCAAGAGAGGATTTTCGAAGAAGGAGACATGGTCTTCATTCGTGTACGTCCCAAGAAGAGTTCTTTATCTCTAGGTAAATGCAAGAAGCTAAGTCCAAGGTACTGTGGACCATATAAAATCCTCAAATGCCTAGGACCCAATGCTTATAAATTGCAACTCCCTGACAACCTAAAAGTCCATAATGTATTCCATATTAGTCTTTTGAAAAAGTATGTACCCAACCCAAATCATGTACTTGATGACCAACAAATTGTAATGCCTAGTCAAGGAATCCTTGAACTAAGGCCGGAAAAGATTTTAGATGTCAGGGAGAGACAGTTGAGATCTAGAACCTTCAGAGAATGCCTCGTCCAGTGGAAAGATTACCCCGAAGAGGATGCTACCTGGATGGATGAAATCTCTCTCAATCTTCAATATCCCCAGCTTATCTCGAGATGAGGACATCTCGATTCTTCTAAGGGGGAGAGAATGTAATATTTCCACATGATCGTATCACTTCTCACACGCCGTGCAAACCCTGTGCAAAGGGTATCTCTCGCATTTGAATTATTAGGCCGCGTAATGTGTGAGCCGCACAAGAGAAATAGGGCCTCTGCAAATGGTAAATTGAACCGGGGGATAAAAACCGCTAACTGCACGAAAACACCCTCTTGGGAGGGGCAATTCAATTAAATTGATTGCAAATTTTTTTATGTATTTATCCCTTTCCCCCAGCCGATGCATGGCTGGAGGGAAGGGAGTATGTGGGGGGGATGGGAAGGTGGGGGTTGCATGGGCAGTTTCCCCCACGTGGGGGGAGACCCACTCCCCACCCCCACGGCCTATATAAACACCCCCTTGATGGGGGGTGTGCTTAAGGAGAGGGGAGGAGGATTCTGCCCGCGGACAGAGAGAGAGAGGAAGTCGTGTGTGGGACACACACGAGGAGAGAGGAGGGGGTCTGTGTGCTTGGAAGAGAGAGGAGGAGGTCGTCCGTGAGCCGCCAACTGCCACTGGAAACCGCCGCCGTGCTGCTGCCCAGCCCCGCCCGTAGCCATTCTGCCGTCGCCTGGCCGCCGGACTCCGCAGCTCCGCACCCCGTCCGCCGCGCTGACCACCTCGCCAGGCCGCCAGCCATCGACACGCCTCCACGGCCTGCCCCACGTGCCAGAAGCTTCTTTTGGAAGCTTCTATAGAAGCTTCTTTTGGAAGCTTCTATAGAAGCTTCCATAGGGGGCCTCCCTAGACCCCCTTCCCACGGCCCTATTTTCCACTTTTTTTTTACACCCATTTTAAGGGGAAATTCCCACCATTTGGCCAAAAGGCCTTTCCCACCGCATATTCCCCGAAGATCCCTTAAAGATCGGGATTTCCAAGGAAGGAGATGGTGAGGCCACAAAGACCTCGCAAAAGCCTTCGACGAGACTTGGACAAAGACATTGTTCCGCAAGCCGTCCAAATACCGCGCCGAATCGAGCTCGTGGGAATTCCGAAGCTTTGTTGCAAGGTCTATTCCGAAGAGGAAACCATCCGCATACGAACACAAAGGCAACTCGTAAGTCGAATTTACGACTACGATGGCTCCTAAAAGATCCCAGGAGGCAACCGCGGGAGGTTCGACTCCAAACGTGCAAGTGGACATCACCCCGACACCACAAGTCCAGGTTCTTCCGTGTTAAATTCCGCATAAGAAATGATTAGGCGCGCTTAGGAAGGGAAATTCAAGTTACGTTTAAATTAAAAGCATTGAAAGAAATGCATCTTTTTGAGCATTATGAAAGATTGAACGGTTAGGGAATTAGATGCATGTAGATGGTATTTTTAAAGGTAAGAATCTAATCCTAAGCAAGAAGACGAAGTTTATATGTGCATTAGTTGCCATCCTAGATATGATGAATTAAGCATATATGCACATTATGATTTCATAGGGAAAGTCTAGCACCATAAGATTTCATTCGGAAAGAACTAATAGGGCACTAAAAACGAACGTATGACTTGCAACATAGTTATACGATGGAATAGAGCAACACTAGTTTTCGCTTGAGTATCATCACGACTTAGTGACTAGGAGAATGTTATGAAATTGCGTAGTCTTCATGAGAAAAGGATCAATCATTAAAGAGTTGTAACTAGGTGTAAATGCATGGGATGCCAAAGGATAAACTACAAGGTAGTAGGTACGATTGTTGATGCAAGACCTAGTAGGCCCTAGGGAAAGTTAGTAACCAAATTAGCATGCACCAAGGAAAGATTGTATGACTCGCCAATGCATAAGTTCGAGAGCATAGACTACAAAGTAGTAGGCTGGATTAATTAGGAAAGTTAGCGTACATATTAGTAAGTAATTTACCTCACCAAGAAAACGGCAATCAATCGCTTGTTTACGCGAATTCGATTCCGTAGATTTGGTTTATCACCCTAGAAGGATCATCCTTGTCACAAACAGGCATAAATGAATTGGCTAAGTAATATGAATCACAAGGAATCGTATAACATAGGAATCCTAAGAGATAACTAGGATTTAGTACAAGGATAACTCGATATCGCTTAGGACAAAAACTGTGAACCTAAGGATCATGATGGAACTCCGACGGAGTTGCATATTCTAGTATCATGACCCAAACCTAATTGTAATGACTTGAAGGATACCCCAAAAATCCTGTTACTCGGATAGGGTTAAAAACCCGCAGTCGGAACACTAAGGAAGGGATAGGAGGATTCCATAAAATAGATGCAATACTTGCGCACAAGCCGCAACATTGTATAGTCTTGGAATTTGTCCGCAAAGAGTATTGTCATCTCTCGAAATGAGGTTGACAATTTATTGAAGGGAGTTAAATTATTGAGGATGAGTAATCATCCTGTTATTCACTTTCCCTGGGAAAAGTTGCCAAGGAAAAGGAAAGTTAAGTAAATTGCCTTGAAGCAGTTGTCCGACATTAAACTAAAGCGACATGGTCGCTGGATCCTGCCACAATAAACCTAATGTAATTGGAAGGGTATGACCCTAACCCAAGGATGATGGGAATCTTGCTAAGTTGCAATTGATTCCGGATCGAATGCGGTTTGCATTCGGAGGTAAGGAGTTACTCCTTGACAGTTTGCCAGCCAACCGGCCATTTGAATTTGATTGTGCTTGTAACAGCTAGAAGAGCACTGTTTGCAAGTTGTTTGCTCAATGAACTAAAGGAGGAAAACATATTTAAACGCTTCAGGTGAAAGTCCTGAAGGGAGAGGCAGCTTCAGTTACCCCCGACTGCCTGCCTAACCCTAACCAAGGGGGTTGTGAACCGCGCCGGGAACGTGGATCGAACCCGCCGTGAGAGGTCTCTCCGTTGAGTTCTGCTTGGAGCAGGAGGACGCTTCGGTGCCAGGGGGGGCTCTGGCCGTAAATCCCTCGCCTTCCGGGTCCTGCACAAGAGACTAACGTGACTCGGGATTGGATCTCGAGGCCCGCATACTAGTCTACGGGCGGAAACTTGGATTGGAAGTCCCTGGTGGATTCCTGGATAGCCTACGGGCGGATTATGATACGCCTACGGGCAGGAAACTCCTTGTATTGCAAAGATAAAAGGATAAATGATAATAAAGGAGCTGTTTGACATTGTTTTCTTTGTGTCCGTGATAAGATTACGTGAAGGAACCAGTGCCTAACAGGGATAATCAAGGAAGCTGTTTGTATATGTCAAACTAATGTGGTAGGTAATTACATAACTAAAACAAACTGAGGAAAGTGCGGAGGATAGACCATAGGTCTGTCCTACGGATGGGTGGTCCCGGTTAGCGGGGAACTTTTCTCAAGGACTTCAACGGACAGAGGATGATCGTCATCACCAAAGCAAGAAAGGAGAACGATGAATTAGGAATACAAATTACCCGATTCAGGCTGTTTTAGGGGAACGGAATGGGACTATGCCTTTTGGCAGAGAGGTCGAGTTTTGCATCCCTCTCGTTTCCCATTCTCCTTGAACCAAGTGCAGCATGAATCCGCTTCAGACCGAGCGATCTGCGTAAAGTAGTTTGATCAGGTCTGACGCTAGACGCTGTTAGCAAATGACCAACAATTCCATTCGATCCTAAGTGGGAAGCGCCCAGGACACTTCCGTTACGGGGCAGACGCAGAAAGGCCTAGATTACAAAACCCGCAACATTCCATGGGAGTGCCGGGTGGAGTCTTCTAGACAACCTTTCCGATGGACTGCTAAGACGTGTCGTAGAGGATGTTAGTGGACACGTTACAGTCGCCCACGTCACTTGCGACGTCGCCTCGGCCCCAACGCCTCCTGTTGCCACCATTGAGCCGCCGTCTTCGACGCCTTCCGCCGCTACGCCAGCCGCCGGTGCCACCACCACCTGCCACATCCTCCTCCTCCTCCTCCACCACCCGCCACATCCTCCTCCACATTCTGCGCCTGCCCCATCTTCCTCCTCCTCCTTCTCCACCACCACCACCCGCCACATCCTCCTCCACCTCCTGTGCCTACCCCATCTTCCTCCTCCTCCACCTCGTCCTCCTCCTCCTCCAACCACCCTTCTGGTTAGCTCCTAACCTTAGTTCCCACTAACCTAACATTGGTTAAACACTAACCTAACATTAGTTAAACACTAACCTAACATTGGTTAAACACTAACTTAACACTAGTTAATAATTAACCTAACATTAGTTAGTTTTCTAATCAATTAACCCTAGTTAGTCCCACTAACCCACCTCAATTAACCCTAGTTAGTCCCACTAACCCACCTCAATTAACCCTAGTTAGTCCCATTAACCCACCTCAACTAACCTTAGTTAGTTTCACTAAACCTAATTCAACTAACCCTAGTTAATTGACCCCTAACTGTAATTAGCCTAACTCACCCTTAGTTAGTCCACATTAACCCTAGTTAGACTTACTGCACCTAACCAAACTTACCCAAACTTAACTTACCTAACTAGACTAACCTGACTTAACGTGACTAACCAGACTAGCCTACCTAACTTAATTGATTTACTCAACTAAATTAACTTAATCAACTTTCTCAGACTAAGCTAACTTAATTCACTTAATCTACTCAGTTAGCCCCCGTTCTTGCCTTTTCTCTTCAGTTATTTTCCTGTTGTGTACGGATGTGCTAGTGAGCGTTCACGTGCGAGGATGCGCTTCCGACTTGTCCGTGCGGTGGAGTATTGCAGTCCGCCATTCACACGCAGTCATCCTTCGCTGTTCACACGCAGCCCGGGTACCGCCTTTTATTTTCCAACCTGCAAAATATATAAAAATACATAAAAATAAACAAAAAATACATTAAAAATTCCAAAATTTCATATAAAATTCAAAAAAAAATTACATAAAAAATTCTAAAAAATTACCAATATTTTTGAAAATATTTGAAATCTGAAAATTACTTCAAAATTACATGAAAAATGAGTAAAATTCATTAAAAATTCCAAAAATTTCATGAAAATATTTGAAATCTGAAAATTACTTCAAAATTACATGAAAAATGAGTAAAATTCAAAAAAATTCCAAAAATTTCCATAAACCCCCTACCATTTTTTTCCTAATTTCTCAATTAAAAATGTTTCCATAAAAGGAAAAAATATTATTTGAAGCCAAAAAACCCTAATTTTAATACTTCACTTTATAAAAATTCATTTTAAATCCTAAAAATAAGTTGAAAGTCATGGACGAATTAACATACATTGTGGACACTTGCTAGATAGTTGGAAATTCACTCTTACACTTCATAACATATTCATGTGTCATATATCCCGATTTATTAATTTTAGAAAAAAAACAGTAAACAAATAAAAATAACAAAACAAATAAACGAAACGAAATAATATACACAAAACAAATACACCTAAAATATAATTGAAAAAGAAACCATCAACAAACAAAATTTAAATTTTTAAAAAAATAAATATCAAATCCAAATTTAAAAAAAAACACTAAGGTGCTTTATTTTTTTCAGTCAGTGGTCTTTGTTTTTGTTTGACTGGATTCATTGCTTTTGGGAGACTACTCCGTGCGCCTTCAGTCCATTGTATACGCACCCCTACCAGGTATTTATTTTGTGAGATTTATTCATTTTCATTACCCCTTAACCACAATTAATTACTAAAATGAACTTTATTCACCCACCTTTTTCACGCGTATTCGCACTAAATACACAATTTTTTAAATTTAAAATCAACCAACTGTTCACTTTGCAAGCGCTATGTGCGATTAAGAGGCATCTTAATTGTTAATAAAAATGAACCAGCTGGCAAAAAAGAACGCGCTGGCAAAAAAACACTCCACATCACTATTAATTTTTAATTAATGAATTTGCATTTAGAGACCTAGTTTGGGAATCGTAGTCCGAGTTTTGATAAAGCACCGTTTCACCCTAATAAATTGTAATTGAATTTTTAAGAAGGAATCACCATTTTCTTATTAAGGTTTATAACCTAATAAAATGTCATCCATTGTTAGTAATTTCTTAAAATTAACCCTTCATTAAAACAATTCCCCCTCACTACACTTTTTTCTCCTTTTTAATAAACACTCTTCGTGGGATGGACGCCTAAAGTCCTTTTAGTTGAACTTCATGGTCAAGGTTATGGTTAGGTCCTGATGTACATTTTTATGGTATTATAGTTTGTTTCTGTGCTATGATTATGGGTATGGTTTGTAGTTTTTTCTTTCTTAACTGATACGGGGTTTTGGGTGCATGTTTGTTGCATCGCATGAAGTTTTCGATCGCCTATGTGTAGAGGCCATGCTGAATTTTTTCTAGGATGTGGGTTGTTTGGGGTGGTAAATGGGTTAGTGACATCTATGTATGTGTGTCCTTATTTTGATTGATTCCTTTTTGATAGCCCTTTGGTTGTTTTGCAGGCATTCTTTGTGATTGTTTGTGTTGTGGTGTGTGTTTTCCATCTGAATGGCACCGCATGCTCCTCCTTCTATCCAATATGTCCCACTAATCAGTAGTGATTATTCTTCCCTACTGGCTTTTGAGCCTATAGCGAAAGCAGGACTTTCGACTTTCGTGGCTACTTCATTCCCACTGATTCCAGATGATCCATCCCTGTGTGATGAGTTCCTTGCATCATAAAGCAAGAAGTCGGGCCTGGTTCATGGTGCTTCCATGATATTGACACCCCGAGGGTTAGGGAAGGCTTTGTATCTTCCCTACAAAGGAGAGCCCTTTGTTATAGCTAGACAATTATTCTCCAATGATGAGATTTTCAAGCTGTTACAGAAGCAGACCAAGGAAATTCTCGATGTCAAGAAAGTGATCAACACTTTAGGAGTCTCTTTTTCCATGATCATCACTGATCCTCTTTGGAAGTTGGTCTGTCAGTTTCTCCAAGACAGGTTTATGCCTGCCAAAACACCATCCCATTACTTGTCCAAAGAGCTCTTCATAGCTTCCAGGATGGCGTTAAAAGGGGTTGCCATTGATTGGAGTGCTTACATGCTTACAAAGATGGACCAACATTTTGTCAAAGTAACTAGAGGAAATGTCACAAATGTCACCTATGGTTCCTACCTGTATGATTTCTTAACATACTCAGCCTTAAAGAAGGATGTGCTTCTACCTCCTCCATCTGATCCAGTACCTCCTCCACCACCTTCAGAAGAGTTAGAACCTATTGATATCGAGGATCTTGATTCCCCTCCTCCACTGGTCATTCAGTGAAAATACTTGAAGCGTGTGGTAGATAAAACTCCTTCAGTTCTTCCTTGAGTCACAATTCCTGCTACTTCTGGTAGTGACCTCCCTTCTTACCTCACATGTAACAATTTGTTCAGGGTACATAGAGAGGGTTTCTTGGACATATCAGTCCCTTCATTGAATAGTTTAGTGTCGGGAGATGCCATTCCATTCCTCTGTAAAGACATTCAGAGTTCGATTGAACTTTCAGTGATAGCTTGTGCTCAACAGTTATTTGCTTCTTTTTTTGAAGAACTGATGCAGTCCAAAGACCAGTTGCATAAGGAAATCTCAGAGTTAGCCTCTACTAAAGACACAATTGCAGATCTGTTTAAGCAGATGGAGTAGCAAACCCAAATGATTGAGACTCAAAGAGAAGAGATATCTTCTTTGAAGATTCAGTTAAATTAAGAGAGGCTCAATCAGAGGTCACTAAAGTCTCGGAGGAGAATGAGAGAATGTCCAAAGAAGTTCAAGAGTTTCAGACTCTTTTAGATGCAAAACTCAGCCTTACAGACTGCTCATGACACAGTGGAATCACAAGCTTCCCAAATCAAGTAGTTACAAGACAAACTGACGCAGTCACGGTCTGTTCCTCCAAGCCCCAATGTTCCTATGATTCCTTTTCTCTCAACGCAGGACTTGGCAGTTCTCCAGAGACAGGCCACATTGTGTCCATTGTTCCAAGATAAAGTGGAAAGATTGCAGTCCCGGATGGATTTGTTATGGTCGACATTTGAGCATTTCCAGGAGTATGTTCCTCTGGACCATTCTTTATTTGTCCACTATCAATTGCAAAAGTTGGCATTTTATATGAAGCTTTCAACAATGGATCTTTCTCTTCCAGAGGATGGTTGGAGTGGGGCTTGGTCTCTTGAGTTGCTGACAGAAGTGGTCCGTATAGTGTTTGAAGATTCTGTGATGATGGATACCATGTTGCTTTCTTACATGTATCTGCGGGGAGATCTGTTGATTCCAGATGAAGTAGATATGGCCTAGTATGTGGGGGACGTGGTTTTGCAAGCTCTTTTATATGTCAACTATTTGGAGTTGCGGATAGATGATATGTTCCAGTGTTACTCCTCAAAAGTGACTACTTGCGCTGACAATTCCTGGCACTCAATGATTGATTCTGTGGTCATGAATCAACATCAGAACACATCTTCTACTTATGTACAGAGCACTAACCAACTGAGGGTGGATCTCTTAGCTTACCTTTCCAAAAACCATCCATTTGATTCATCCTTTTTTTATGCCTATCAGAGAAGAGCTGTCTTAGGTCCCTCTGTTCCTAGCCTATTGTACTACCAACAAATGGCTCATCATTATGATACCTATCTTTCCCTTTATCAAACCAATTCAACAGCAATCTTACCTCTTCTTTTCCAACCTCAATCTTTTCCTCAACTTCCCATATTTACATATTGCTCTTTTATTGAAGATCGAGTATTTTCCCCTTCTCCACCATGCCCTTCTCCATCTATCCATATACCTTCTACTTTTCATGTTTATCAATTAACACCTTTCCTAACTGATTCCCTTAAATTTTCAGCCACTCCTTCTTTGACTTATTCCTCCTTTTATGATTTTTCCTACCCATCTCTTCATCCTCTTTTACTTATTCCACTTCCATCTCCTGCCACTTGTATTTCTCAACCCCCTCAGTTGGTTAGTGAATATGAAGGGTTTGATCAGTAGATTCCTAGAAGAAGAGGATGGAGCTCGACTGATTCTCTTACATGATCTCAGATTAACTGGCCAATAATTTCATGAGATTGGACAACTGCCAATCAAGCATACCAGAACTACCTTCATTTTGCTCACCAATATTCACAATCTCTAGATCCTTCAGTGAGATTGACAGCTCATTTTGCTTGGTATCTAGCATACATGCATGGGCATTCCCATAATGATCAAAAGGCCATTTCAAAGCTTTGTATGAATGTCAATGTGAATATTGATTCTACCAGTTGGATGTCCTGTATTTTCATGCCCTATGTCTACCTAGCAGATACCTTGTTTTGCTAGAAATGATGTGCTTCCTACAATTCTTTCAAAATCCTCCAAAGACATTTGTAGATGAATCCTTCTCCATGGATCATTTTCGAAACCACCAAGCCTTCAAAAGGGATCACCTTCATTGATACATTTGCAATGTATTTTGGATGATTCTTAATTATATATATATCTCTTTTTGGAGGTGTCATTTAGATGGTTGTGTTAGTGTTTGTGTATCTGTTGTAATAATTGTATGTGATGAGTTCGTGCTGATTGAGAATAATTTGTTCGAGAGCTCTTTTTAAACTATTTATGGTGATGGTGGATGGAAATCCTATGGTGCAAAGCTGAAGAAAAACCTCTTATATCCTTTACAAATTTGTTATGATTTTTAAATGATTAATCATATGAGTTAATGAATAACGAAGTTTTCCTTTAGTAGTATTTTTCTATCAGATACATGTGATAAGTTGGGGTCGTGGTTTGAAAAGACTATTGAAGATTCGACGGAAGATAAAATTGAGCTCTTTAATGAACTTATATTCTTCTTTTCCTTAGGTCGCGAGGACGCTTCCTTTCTAAGTGTGGGGATATGTTGAGAGTGGAAAAAGACTGAATTTTTAACTTATTTTTGTTATTTTTGAGGACTGAATGATTGATTTTTGATGGATTTAGAGTGATGTATGGTTCTAAGTGGATGTATTTGAGAGTTTTTTGGATGATATTGATTATTTTTTGGAAGTTCATGATGATTCTTAGTGGAGATATGAAGCTCTATGATGTTTTGTTAAGGTTTTGATTGGTTCTGTATACCTTTTGTATAGCTTCTATTTTGTTCGGATTGTGTTCTGTATGAAGCATGGATTGATGATTGATGAAGATTGAGATCTTTTGGAAGCTTATTGAATAATTTTTGATAGTTTGGAATGGTTTGAGTATGAGTTATGAGGTTCTGATGACCTTCTGTAACCCTTTGTGGACCTTCTGTAGAGCCTCTGTCTCTGGTCTATCTTTGTACTGTAACTGTACTGTAGCTGCTCTGGTACTGTACTGTAACTGTTCTGTAGACCTTCTGTAAGTGTTATGTACAATGTATGTGTGACTTTGGAAAAGTTTTCTAAATTTTGGAAATGATGAATCTAAGTTCAAAAGAGCTAAAACAAATGGAAGAAGTAGCTACTGAAGACTGAAGAGAAGACTGAGTGATAGTGACAGTAGTGAGCTATGAAAAGACACTGTAGTGGCTTTGGTGACTCTTCATATCAGACATACATCTTGGGAGGTGCATCCACGACCTAAGAAGGATTAATGAGAGTTATTATGAGAGTATTGTAGTGAGGAGATGATGTACTATAGAGAGAGAGAGAGAGAGAGAGAGAGAGGAAGAGATAGCCAATTCTATCAAAACAGTGTAACTGTATATGAGAGATTGAAAGAGAAAACTACGAAGACATTGAAGATGAATAATATGTGATTGATTTCCATTCAAAGATGGTGTATTCTTCTATTGTCTTTGTTATATTGATGGATTCTATAAAGATGTTGAAGATTATGGTTGATTCTATCAAATCCGTGGGAGATATCTACTATGATGCTGCGTGAAGATTTACTGTTTTCTTTGTTTTGGCCATCAAAAGAATGAAATAAAATCTTGTTGATGTTACAAGATAGATTTTATTGCAAGATAATTCCCTTTTCCTTGGTGTTCCTCTTGCGGCTCCATTAGGACATCTGCTAAGGTGGAGTCCTCATCTTAAATGCTTAGTGTTACCTTTCTTGGGTCTTTCTTGCCCTGGAGTCATTTTTCATCATCTTCTGAGGGTTAGAGAATACCCTTTTTCTGACCTCACTTCTATGTAATAGGGTTAAGAAATTACGCTATAGTTTCAGATGACGGCTTCCCTAGGTTACTATCCTTTGGTTCTTATCTTAAGATCTTGGTCTAGGGTTTTGTTTGACTAGTTGGTAATCATTTTTCCATCTTAGAACTCTATCGGGGTTCTAAGTTCACCCAAGGGTCTCCTCCCTTCAAGATAGTAGGAACTTGTATTTACTCCTCTTGCAAGTCAAGCATAAACTAGGTCTATTTAGTTGCAAGCATCAAATGTAGCTTGCTGAATAGTGATTCTCCTTGTGGGTACTACATTTGAGCTTCCTTGTGTTAGCTTCGAGATGGATTATATTTTGAAAATGATATACCTAGGAGTGTTTTGGATCCATCACGATTGGCTATTGGGGTAGAGACCAAAGAGCATGTTGACTCATGTTGACTCCAAGTCAAAATATGGTCGTAAGGGCGACTTGATATACTTGCGACTAAAGTCCTAGCTAGGTCAAATCTTGGCTTTGCTTATCAGCCATGATTTCATTTACCAAACCATCCCTTTCAATTAAGCTCAACATTTCACATGCGCATCTTAATCTACCTTTTTAGATGCATAACCTATTATGTGGTGCAATTGAGGTTATTCATGATGCCATGCAATTCTCAATGCAAGTCTTTCCTGTGTTGTTGAGGCGAAATGAGATCCCTCTTCATAAAAATCCCTTCTAGTACATTTATGCACTCAAAAGGCATGACCTAATAATTCAAATGTGATTGTACATGCATTCATTGTAAATGCAAGTTAATTCACTACACTACGATGGTCTACAGAGTGTAATTGATCTATATGGAATATTTATGTACCCTGAAAATCTATGATGCATCTGCGAAAGTTCGATCCTAATACTTGACTTGTTTCCCCTATAACCGTAGATACTTAATCTATTCCCAACAACTCATGATTATTAAATTCTTTTCAGCTACCTTTCAAAATATGCAAATTACCCGATGCGAGGTATGACTTTTTCCTAATGTTTCCCAGCTTAAATATTCAATTTCAATTTCCTAGACACAGTAGCAGTACCTGGTTTTGGAGTGTCGAGCTAGTGTTCACGCCTGATAACCCGTTCATGTTGATGGTGGTGCATTTGCTTGACCCTTCTCCTGTAGTCGCGGCTTTTCCAGTTACTTGGGAGAGCTTACACTTTGGGGCCATTTTGGAGTTGGAAAGCAACTTTGACTTCCTTTGAAGGACTCCTTGGTGCTGGAGTTCCATGTGCTTTTTTTTACTTTCACGATCTCCTTGTCAATTAGAGGTAGTCAATGGAGTGACTACGAGACTTGCAGTGGGGAGAAGCAGTACTCGAGCCTTTTCCCAATAAGGGAGTTATTCTTGAACCACTTCTCTCCCTCTCTTACTCTTCTTTACTCTAGATTTCCCTTTCCTCTCCTCTATCTCTCATTCTCTCCTTCACTATGTCTCCCTCTCCTTCTCTCTCACAATTTTGGTGGCGAGGGGGGGGGGGAAAGAAGAATAACGGGTCTCCTGAAAGTAAAGGGGAGGAAATGATTTATAGGGAGGGATGGTGATGATTAAGGGTGAAGAAAGAAAGAGGTATATCTCCCTTGTTAAGGGGGGGATCTTTACAGGGAGAGGGAGAAGGGTATTATGAGGAGGGGGTGTGACATGATGCCCCCTTCCTCTTCCTTCATTCAAGTGGCCAAGATGGCCTTTCCGCCATGCAATCGACAATTTCTGGAGGAGAGGGAGTGATAGTGGGGGTTTGGAGGTGGCACACGTGTGCCCGTCCCCCCGGTCGTATTCGTCGTCTTCTTAACCTATCTCGACTATATGTACAGATTCCTCCCCCATCTTGTAGTTGGACTCCCCCTCCATTTCATGGTTCAACTCCCCCTCCATCTTGTGGTTCAACTCCCCCTGCCCTCGTCGACGTGTAGTTGAACTCCCCCTCCCTCTACCAACCAAATGATGTCAATAGGGGGAGAGGTGATGAAAAAAATAATTTTGTTTATTATTATTCTTTTAAAAAGAAAGGTGGGGGGTGATGTTTTTATGGGAGCAGCTATTACATCCTTCCCTCCTTAAGGAATCAAGATATCCTCATCTTGAAAGGAATTGGGGGTATTATTGGTTGAGAGTACTCTCGTCAATCCATGTGGCATTTTCTTCTGGATAGTCCTTCCACTAGATGAGGTACTCTTTGAGGGTTCTACTCCACAATCTCTTTTGTGGAATGTCTAGGATTCTATCTGGATAGAGCTCAAGGACTCCTTGGCATGGCATTACAACTTGTTGATCATTGAGTACATGGTTAGGATTGGATACATATTTCTTTAGTAGGCTAACATGGAATACATTGTGAACCTTTATGTTCTTAGGGAGTTGGAGTTATTAGGAATTGGGCCCTAGGCATTTGAGGATCTTGTATGGTCCGCAATACCTTGGACTCAATTTCTTAAATTCTCCCAGTGATAAGGAACTCTTCTTGGGTCGTACTCGAATAAAAATCATATCCCCTTCTTTGAAGAGTCTCTCTTATCTACATAGATCTGCCTAGGCTTTTTGCCCCTATCCTTGGCAGCTCTAATGTCTTGTCTGATGGCCTTGACCTTCTCATCCATCACCTCAAGCATCTTCTTAGAAGCTTCTACCCTGAAGGTAGGATCTGAAAAGCTCAATGGGGTATGGCAATCATGCCCATACAACACTTGAAAAGGTGTCATTTGAATTTTTTGTTGGTAGGAAGTATTATAGGCGAACTCTACCAATGGTAGATGTTGGATCCATTTCCTAGGTTCACGACAACAATATACTCTAAGGATATCTTCAATGACCTGGTTGACCCTTTCTGTTTGGCCATCAATTTGAGGGTGATAGGCTGTACTGAAACAGAGTTGAGTCCCAATGGCCTCAAATATCCCTCTCCAGAAATGAGATGTGAAGAGGGAATCACGGTCACTAATGATCCTTCTAGGCAACCCATGGAGTTTGAATATCTCCTTGATGAACAATTTGGCAATGTTTGAAGCTTTATAGTTTTTCTTGACTGGAATGAGGTGTGCAATCTTGGTGAGCATGTCTACTATAACCATAATTTAGTTGTATCCTCCTTGGATTGAAGGTAATCCAACAAAAAAGTCCATGCTAATAAATTCCCACTTCATTTGGGGAATATCAAGAGGTTGTAGCTTTCCAGGAATTTTAACATGTTCCGCCTTAATGCGCTAGCAAGACAAACATTTCATGACATATTTGAGCGCGTCTCCCTTAAGCCTTTCCCAATGGTAACTTTTTCTGACCGTGTTGAGGGTCTTCACATATCCGGGATGGCCTGAAAAAGGGGAATTATGTGCTTCACAAAGTATTCTTTATTTGAGTTTCTTGCTCGAGGGTACACACACAATCTTGTCCTAAAGTAGACAAGTCCCTCACTAATAGAAAATTCTTGATACTTGACTTTGATTTTAGGGTCTTGATACTTTTTCCAAAATCTCTTTCATCATCTTAAGATATTCCAGGCCATGGATAGCTTCCTTCTTTGCTAATTCAAGCATAGGGTTGCTAGGCATTGACACCATGGTTGCCAATGATTTTGCCATCGAGGGTTCCTCCATAATAAGAGAGTTGAGGAACGCTTTGTGACTTAAGGTATGAGTGACTACATTCTCTTTGCCAGGCTGATACCTGATTTCAAAGTCATATTCTTGCAAAACATCAATCCAACAATGTTGCCTCATATTGAGGTCGGGTCTAGGTGAAGATTCATTTAAGGCTCTTATGGTCCGTGTGACCAAAGAGAATTTGTTGCCAAGAAGATAGTGTCACCCAAGTTTGAGAGCATGAATAAGTGCTAATAGCTCAAGGTCATGGATAGCATAATTCCTTTCATGGGTTTTTAGCTTCCTCGAAGAATATGCTATAGGATGACCTTCTTGCATTAGTACACAGCCTAGTGCAAGTGAGCTAGCATATGTGACAACTTCAAATTCCTTGCTCAAGTCAGGGAGTTTTAGAATTTTTGATGTCCCTAAGCTATGCTTGAGTTGATCAAAACTTGATTTTTTAGTGGGCGTCCACACTATGGAAACTTTCTTCTTTAGCAAATTTGTAAGGGGTGCTGCAATTAGGACATAGTTCTTAATGAAGATCTTGTACCAACTTGTTAATCCAAGAAATCTACGCACTTGTTTAATAGTATTTGGTGGAGGCCACTCTTGGACATCCTTGGCCTTAGTAGGATCTACAAAGATTCCTTCATTTGACACAATAAATCCAAGGTATTCAATCTGCCTCTTGAGGAAAGCACACTTTTTCTTCTTAGCATAGAGCTTATGAGTTCTCATGGTCTTAAGGAAGATGCGAACTTGGGATTCATGATCCTTCTCTTCCTTGGAATAAACCAAGGTATTATCAAATAAAATAAGCACAAAATCGTCAAGATATGGTCTATAAATGTCCTGCATTAGCCTCTTAAAGGTGGCAAGGACATTGGTCAATCCGAAAGACATTACTATGAATTTGAAATGACCATATCTTGTATTGAATTCCGTCTTTGGAATATCTTCTTCTTTGACATGGATCTAGTAGTATCTTGACCTCAAATTGATCTTGGAGAAGATTTTTGCTCCCTGCAATCAATCAAGTAACTCATCTATCCTTGGGATAGGATATTTATTATTGATGGTTACTTGGTTGAAGCCTCTATAATCAATGCAAAGGCAAAGTGTACCATCTTTCTTCTTTTGGAACATGGCTGGAGCTCCCCAAGGAGAATTGTTGGGCTGTATGTACTCTTGGTCCAATAGCTATTTGAGTTGTTCTTTTAACTCAATAGCTTCCAGAATGGACATCTTGTAGGGCCTTTTTGCGAGACTGGTGCAACTCTTGGTGTTAGCTTGATCTCATGACCCACTTCCCTAGGTGGTGATAATTCAGTCAACTCTAATGGGAACACATTCGCATACTCTTTTAGCCATGATGTTTCCTCATTGGTGTCCTCTACCTGTTCCAATTTACTTAGCTTGATCAGGTAGACGGGTAATCCTTTCCTTATCCCTTGAACTATTCACGTTGCCTTAGCTAGCTAAATTTTAGGTTTACCTACTTCTCCTTGTGTTATCACCTGCTCGCCTTTAGGATTACGAAAGGAGACTTGTTCTTTCCCATGATGAATGTGAGCATCATTGTGGACTAGCCAATCCATCCCGAGTAGACATTCATGGACTCCTAAATTCATTACCCTAAACTTAATGGACATGGGCTCATTTCTGAGTAGGAATTCCACCTTAGTAGTTTGTCTAGTGCAAGTGATTTCTTGCCCATTTGCTAATTCAACAAGCAAGGTAGGTGCAGCTACATTGGCTATTCCTAATCTTCTTGCACAAGCTGGTGAAATGAAGGAATGAGTGCTACCACAGTCAATCAGGGTTTTGAATTTCTTACCTTGGTAATCTGATGATGTTTGGATAACTGAGAGTTAGCGGTTCGGGCCCTTTTTATGAAGAGTGGAATGAATGGATGCCCTCTTAATCTGAGCTTCCATGGATGGGCATTCTCCTTTGCTGATTCCCTTAGTGGAGATATTGGAAAATTTTGCCCTTCCCATTGATGCACGTTTGCGGCCACGAGTAGCTCTGGCTTGGCCACTCAATTTTCCTTGGCAATGCTCTGGGACATTCCCTTTTGAAGTGTCCATGCTCATTACAATGGAAACATCGCATGCTTTGATCGTTGCTTTGAGTGGAGACAAAGTCACTGATTTCATTTTCCCTTGGCTTCTTTTAATGGCCTTGACTTTGTCCTTGAGCCCTCTTGACTTTGTCCTTGACTTTGTCCTTGCAGGTGGCATGTATCTTCCTTGCACAGATTCTTTTAGCTTATCCCAAGTTATTGTGCTTTCAGAGAGACTACTTAGTCCTTACACCATTGCTTCCACCAGAGCCTAGCTTCGTCGATAAGCTTGAGCTTGGCAATCATAGCCTAGTTCACAGGAGCTGTTCCCGCTGCACTGAAGTAATCCTCCATTGATTCAACCTAGACTTCGGCATCAACTTCAATAGACTTCCCTTTCTCGTCAAAATCTGGTGGTTTAATTTGTTTGAGAAGAAACTTCTTCTCTTGTGCCTCTGTTGGGCTTAGTGCGGAAACAAGACTCTGGTTTTGTGCTTGGGGTTGTATTCGGTTTTGCATTAAAACCTTTGTGTTAAGATAACATTTACATATCTCTACACATCTTGAATCAATGCACAAATTATTTTTCATTACTACTGTGTGAAAAATCAAAGAATACAAAATTCTTATTTATCCATAAAGAAGCATAAGCTTCAAGTACATTTATTCGGGGATAGATAAACATTGGTTAGGATGATTTTCTTTCCAACAGATACATCAAGACTAAGTTAATAATTCCCTATTGGATTCAACTATAGGGAAAAAATAGTAATATGGATTGGGAGAATGGATTCTCAGGAAGCATTAAGTCATGGGAAGCTTGGGAAGTCCCCATTTTTGATAGCCATGACATTCACTTTGCCCCATTACTTTAATCCTGTTAGCTACTAGCAAGACTTTGATGATCTCGTCATAGTTATACCAATTTTGTTCAACTTGCTAGCATTTGATGTGTAGGATCAAATGAACATGAGCCTCATGAAAGATGACCAACTTGATGACCTTTAAGTCCTCCAATCATTTTATCCTCTTCAAATTGTTTTGAAGATAGGTGAGTTGGTTGGCATCTATATAGCATTATTCCATGCTCCAAGTACAATGCCTTTCCACATACAGCAGTGAAGGGTTGCAGAGTTGATCTAGGGTCCCCATCATGTTGGATCATTGGTGATAACTTGAAGAATTCATGTCCATCTTGAACATGATGTGAAAAACAAGGAACCTGCTTCATGCCTTGTAAGTCTGGAAGCGGCAACAATCCACAAATGAATAAAATAAAATTTTATTTTTCTAGTAAAAAAACATCACTTCTCCCTTTCCAATTTATTTCTATCCAGATTGTTTTATTCATTGGATGGCTCTAATACCAACTGTAACGTGCCGGCCTAACAACTATCCAAGCACGTTTTTAGCAGTCCATTGAGAAACGAATCTAAGTGTCACTGCTCGACACTCCTATGGAATGTTTCGAGGTTTGTCACCTATGGTTTCCTGAGTTCACTTTGCAATGGAACGTTCAGGTCCGATCCCACTAGGATCAACCTGAAATCTGGGTTCCTAGAGGCCAAGGTTTGCTAACAACCTTCTAGTGTCAGATCCTTTACATCCTACTTTACACAAAGATACCCAAGCTGAAGTAGACCCATGCCGCATTGGGTTCAAAGAGAATGGAAAACGAGAGGGATGCATCATTCAACCTCTCTGCCCGTAGGGCATAGTCCCATTCAAATCCCCTAAAATGGCATGAGTTAATGATTCCTAAAGGTCGAATGCTAGTAGAATCTTTTGAGAAGCCTCCCAGTTCTCTGGGACCACCCTGTCATAGGACGGATCTGTTAGGAGTTCTGCCCACCTGCGCTTCCCTCAATGGCGTTATTTAGTTATCTAATTAGGTCCGATCACATTTATGTGTGACATTTAAAAAATATCTTCCTTAATTAAGCCTTTCAGGAAAAAAGGTTCATTTGCCTAACTTATAGCACTATCACAAAAACAGTTCATACAAGTTCTTTGGAAGTGAACTTTTATATTAGCCTTTTAACTGAAATACAAGTCTTGTTCAAAAAGGATGAATTCCACAATCCATGAGACTGAGTCTTATTTCCTCCAAGATTCCACCCTTGTACTAGTAACACGGCCTCGAGAATCTATCCTGAGTCACGTAAATCGTTTGAGTAGGACCCAGAGGCAGGGAATTTATAGCCAGAGCTCCCCTGGCATCCAAGTATCCTCCTACATTAAAACTGACCCACAGAGAGAACTCTTGTGGTGGATTTGGTCCACGTTCCCGTCACGGTTATTTGGAACCCCCTTGGCTAGGGTTTATGGCCTACTGGGGGTAGCTTGGCATGCCCTCCTTAAATTCAAACTGAATCATTATTCAAATTTTATTTTGTGAGTCTAGTCATACATTCCTTTTGCAGACATTGAGTCTAGATTTACAGGCACAAACAATCAATGAAGGCGAGTGCTAAGGACATCTGCTAAGGTGGAGTCCTCATCTTAAATGCTTAGTGTTACCCTTCTTGGGCATTTCTTGCCTTGGCATCATTTTTCATCATCTTTCGAGGGTGAGAGAATACATTCTTTTTTACCTCACTTCTATATAATAGGGCTAAGCAATTACTCTATAGTTTCAAATGACGGCTTCCCTAGGTTACTATCCTTTGGTTCCTATCTTAAGATCCTTGTCTAGGGTTTTGTTTGGTCAGTTGGTACTCATTTTTTCATCTTAGAACTCTATCGAGGTTCTAAGTTCACCAAAGGATCTTCTCCCTTCAAGATAGTAGGAACTTGTGTTTACTTCTCTTACAAGTCAAGCGTAAACCACGTCTATTTACCATTCCGGAATAGTTGCGAGCATCGAATGTAGCTTGGAAAATAGTCATTCTCCTTGTGGATACTACATTTGAGTTTCCTTGTTTTAGCGCTTCAAGATGTACATATTTTGAAAATGATATACCTAGGAGTGTTTTGGATCCATCGCGGTTGGCTATTGGGGTAGAGACCAAAGAGAATGTTGACTCCAAGTCAAAATATGGTCATAAGGGCAACTTGATATATTTGTGACCAAAGTCCTAGCTAGGTTCACATTGCTTATCGGCCAGGATTTCATTTACCAAACTGTCCCTTTCAATTAAGCTAAGCATTTCACATGTGAATCTTAATCTACCTTTTTAGATGCATATCCTATTATGTGGTGCAATTGAGGCTATTCATGATGCCATGAAATTCTCAATGCAAGTCTTTCATGAGCTGTCGAGGTGAAGCGAGATCCCTCTTCATAAAAATCCCTTCTAGTACATTTATATTAAGCGATGCATCCCTCTGGTTTTGTATTCTCTTTGAACCAAGTGCTATATGAGTCCACCTCAGTTTGGATGCTCTACACAAAGTAGATCATGCTAGAAGGCTATAGCATGACTTGACCATTCAAAACCCAGAAAGATTCAGATTGATCCTAACAAGGTTGGCTGATATGCTTCATTGCAGAGTAGACTCAAGATTTGCTATCTGAAAATCCCTCTGACATTTTGTGGGAGTGCCAGGTAGCGTCTTTTAGATAAGACATTCTATGGAGTGCCATGCAACGTCTTTTAGATTAGACTTTCGATGGACTACTAAAACATGTCATGATCCAAGCGCATTACACCTCATACTTATGAACAAGCCCAATCACCAAGTCGTTTGAACTCATGAAAACACCTAGAAATAATGCCTACTATTGCAAAATTTTTAGCAAAATTGTACACAATTGGCACATTGTTACTAACTTTTTACATTAATTTAATGCAGATGCAGTGCTCATTGTTGTTGTTTTTGGAGGCCGTGTCTCTACAATTTGGCCAGGAGATGTCAATAAAAGGAAGTTCTTGTATGAGAGAAAGGTAGTACTATAGATGAAATCGGATAGGTTTTCTTGGTGAATCCACAATGGAAAAGTAACTATTTTGTAACCAAATTCTTCTAGCTCCATGGTAATTAAGATAAAGGTTTTCCACCACTCTCCAACATAGCCATAGTTATTTTCCATCTTGGGTATACCCACAACTACATTTTTAAAAAAAAACTATCTTTTATTTTCAACAAAGAGCATTAAACAGAAAAACACATTTACCCCAAAATCATTGAGCTAGTCTTGAAATACACTACAAGTCCAATACAATCTTCATTATCAATGCAACATGTATTAGAGGCCTATGTGTTTTTAGCATGACGACGATGAGTGTATTGTCTGGAAGATCTAGCAGAGGCCATCTTTCTCTTAAGTTATGGCTAGAGAGTATGAATAGATGTATCTTACATGTTGATGGGCTCTCTATGTGTGATTTTGGAACCAAACTGATTAAGCTAGAAGGATGTTTACCATGTCTACGAGTTTGGAGGAAACTCCTATGGGCAATGCTCAAATTGACATAAAAACCATACTAATGGTTTTAATTAAGGGTTAAAAAGGGGGGGAAAGGAAATGAATTACAAGAGAAAAAATGAAAAATTAGCAAGAAGGAAAGGACATTATAGGAAAGGAGGGGTCGTGAAGATGAAGGAGGATGCCATCATGTTAAGTGGAAGATGGAGAGAGGGAGATGGGGAAGAGGCTACAATTTCTGGAAGAGGATTTGGAAAGGGGAAATAAGTCCATAGATAGGCAACTGGGAAGAGGGAGAGAGGGAGGAGATCATCGAGATCTGCAAGGAGGGCATTATGCCAATGCAAGGCCTCAATGTTTATATTGCTCTCAATCAGTACACTCTCTCGATCATCAATAAGCAACTAGCATCAACCCTTCTTCGTCAACCCCTCCCACACCTTCTCAAGTGAATGCAAGTACTCACTCTACTAGAAGTACCAATCGCATTCACACCTCTACAAGATGGTCTAGTAGAACGAATGTTTGTCAAAAATAATTTGATGCTACTTGGTGCCATCATCTTCTTGGGCGCCATTTTTTGTGGAGAGAGGGAGAGAGATAGGAGGATTTCCAAGCCCATCAAAACTGGGAAGATTGCAAAAGAACTGTAGTTGGAGAACACAAAGAGGATAGGATTGAAGCCGATGCCCTCCTACATGAAGATCACCATGGTTTCTCTTCCAGTCTCAAATTTGGAGCTTCAATGTACCCCCTTCATCTGAAGTGATAGGATAGGAGAATAATTTGTTGCCTTTCAATCGCTCCAGCTTGCTGTTGATTTCGTAGAAGCATGCTGGAGATATTGAATGACTATTTTCCCCCCTCTTAGTCGTCAACATGAAACTATGGAGACTAAGCTCTTAAGCTTGAAATTAATCAAGATTAAGTCTTAAGAAAGTTATAAGTGGCTATTCCTATGGCAACAATGCAATTAGGAAATGAAAACTCAAGAAAATAGAAAATGATGAGCTTACTATTTGGAACGACTGGATAGTCTTCCCTTGGCAGGACTGCAAAGGACATGGCTCCCGAAGATGCAAGTACGATTCTCGCACTTTATATAAGTGCCTTAACTCATTTAACAGAAATAAGTGATTTATCATAAATATTTCTTTGGTTTAGATTTTTTATAAAATGTCTTTGAATCCCATTTTCAACTCTAGATAGTTGGTAGAATTTTTGTAGGTCTAATTTTATATTTAAAAATAAAAAATAGTTAAAAATGCTTTAAAATGTCTTTAAAATAGTATATATGAATTTTTATAAAATATTCGATTGAACAATTATGAGATGTGATATTTTTTTGATAAATTATATATTAGTGAAAGTATTTTTAATGTTTTTTAGAATTTTTGAAAGATTTTAAATATTTCTTAAAACTAAAAAATAGTTATTTCGAATGAAAGTTAGAGTATTTTTTGAAAAAAATTATATTTTTATTTCAAAAAAATTAGGATATTTTATAGAAAATAAGAGAATATATTTTTGAATATTTTATGGACTTTTCTTGGGATTAGTGAAAAATAAAATTAATTTAATGTTATTACTTTAAACGTTATTAATGTGAAATATGGTGTGTCTAACTTTGTGCAAATTAAAAGTATTGACGAGGTATTAAGTGTCAGAGAGAGAGAGAGAGAGAGAGGAGAGAGAAGATTGAAAAAGAGAGAAAGACGACAAGAAGAGAGAGAAAGAGAGTGACGAGGAGAGAGAAAGACTAGAATTGGAGAGAGAAAGATAGGAAAGAGAAAGAAGCCATAGAAGCTGTGAGCAAGATGGGAGAGAAGGATGGTAATTGTATTAATGTGTCAAAAGATATGAAAAATTAAATGTCCTCTCCATTTATACCAATGTCAGTGTGATATGGCATAACATCAATATTATTTTTACACTAAATTCTTATTCCCAGCTTCTTACAATCCATCCCTTCCCAAAAGTTTTTGCCCTCAAAAACAAACTTGAAAGACTAGAAAAGGATGGATAGAACAGAGTACTACTCTATTTTTATAGCTTTACAAATGGAAAAATGATTGAAAAATGACGAATATATGGACTAAAATTGGAGAACAAGAGTAGGACTCCGCTATATGCATGATCTGGAATACTTCAAAAGTATATGGAGCCGTAAAATCTTCAAAAGATAATCTCAAAATGAAGTAGACAACTTGTTGTCTCCAATGCGCTTTAGGATCTGGTAGGGGCCATAAAACCTGTGAGTAAGCTTATTACTAGATTCATCTTTTATCGTTGAGTACCTATACTTGGGCACCTTCAGTAAGAACAACTCTCCTTCTTAGAACTCTAAAGGCCGCTTCTTTTCATTAGCATACATCTTCATTTGGTCTTGAGCTTTCCTAAGATTCATATTCCATTGCTGAAGAAGTGTTTGCATTCTTTCCAACTCTTCCTTCCCATGAGGGTTGATTCTTTCATTAAAGATGACTATGGGTAAGGGCACCTTGTAGCCATATAGAGCCTCAAAGGGCAAAACTCCAATACTAGCATGGGTAGAGGTATTGTAAGCAAACTCAGCCAAGTGTAACTAAGAATCCCATGAAGTTTGGACATCATAGCAGAAATGGCAAAGATAAGTCTCCAACCATTTTTAATTCTTTCTATCTGTCCATTAGTTTGTGGATGACAAGCCGTAGATGGAGCCAATTTACGACCCATAGATGTAAATACCACCTGCCAAGAAATACCTCTCCGATGTATTTCATGTCCCGAATATCACCAAGAATCTGGTTTCTGTTGGTCAAATGGTTGAGCAGGGCTTGCAAGTCAGATTTAACCCTCATGGATGCTTTGTTCAGGATATGAAAAATAAAGGTCTCTTGATAGCAAAAGGAAAGAACAAGGGCAGAATGTTTACGTTGGATGCAGATATTCCTGAATTGAGTGCAGCAATGTTTGCACATGGGACCGGTGTAGTTACAGATATTGATATCTAGTATAAACGCATTGGTCATGTTAATATACAGTGACTTAAATCAATGCAGGCCCAAAATATTGTTGCAGGATTGCCTAAATTCAAGGTTGCAGAAATGCATAAGGTATGTGAAGCGTGTCAATTTGGAAAACAGGCAAGGAAACCATTTCCTAGACATGTTCAAGAGAGTAAGAAGCCATTGGAATTAATCCACTCTGATGTGTGGACTACTAAAGCTGCATCTCTTGGAGGCTGTCATTATTTTGTCACTTTTATTGATGACTATAGCAAAAAAGTTTGGGTGTATTTTATGAAAAAGAAAAGTGAAGTTTTTGGGTATTTCAAAACTCTTAAAGCTATGGTTGAAAAAGAAACAGGCCTGCAAATAAAATGCCTAAGGTCAGATGGAGGGGGAGAGTATCTCTCAAATGAGTTTGCAAGGTTCTTGCAGGAGCATGGCATAAAGCAGCAATATTCATGCAGTCATACCCCACAACAAAATGGAATTGTAGAAAGGAAAAACAGGCATATTGGAGAGGTATCTCGTGCCATGCTCAACGAAAAAGACTTGCCAGATTTTTACTAGGCTGAAGCAGTTGCTACAGCACTCTACATAATGAACAGGACTCCCACTACAACAATACATGGAATGACTCCAGAGGAGAGGTATACTGGTAGGAAACTAGATATTTCTCATTTGAAGATTTTTGGTTGCATTGCCTATGTTCATGTGCCAGATGAGTTGAGATCCAAGTTGGATCCAAAAGCTGAGAAGTGCATCTTTATTGGTTACTCTCTGCAGCAGAAAGGGTATAGATGCTATAACCCTTCTACTCGTAAGTTTACAGTGAGCAGAGATGTTGTTTTTGATGAGATGAGTAGCTGGTATAAACCAATAAATGTGATTGATGATGTAGATGCACAAAATGGTAATGCTACACAGAATTCACAGCAGCTGTCACAAAATATTAGTGGACCTGGAGCGTCCTCTAGCAGTGGTTCACATTCTTCGCCATGGACAGGCAGATTGAGATCAGAAGAATCTTCTCAAAGCAATGCAGATAGTGGTATTCAGGTATCACGAAAAGGAAAAGAGAAGGTAGATCAGCCCATGTTTGATGTAAATGCAGGTCACTCTTATGTGGATGGTGAATCCAGTAGCTCAGAACAGAGCATTGATGATGAGTTGGGTATTCCTTCTATTGTTACATCTGGAGTAAGAAAGACCAGGGATGTTTTGAGAGCACCTGGGAGTGAATCTACTTTGCGTAGATCTACCAGAGCTAGGTATCCTGTGGATAGGCTGAAATATGATGGATCTACATCCATTCACTATGCCTATATGGTCAAAGTGATACAGGAACCAGAACCCACTTCTTTTGAGCAAGCCATGGGAAAAGAAAAATGGGAGAAAGCCATGGATGAAGAAATGGATGCCTTGGAAGAAAATGCTACATGGGAATTGGTACCTTTGCCTAAAGGTAAGAATGCAATTGGCTGTAAGTAGGTTTATAAGGTGAAGCACAATGCAGATGGTTCTGTGAATAGATACAAGGCAAGATTAGTAGTCAAGGGGTATGCACAAACATATGGCATTGATTATGAAGAAATATTCAATCTGGTTGCAAGGATGGCAGCCGTAAGAGCAGTCATTGCTATGGCTGCATCAAAGAAATGGTATTTACATCAGATGGATGTAAAGAATGCCTTCTTGCATGGTGATTTGCAAGAAGAGGTATATATGGAGCAGCCACTAGGTTATGTGCATGCTGTTCATCCTGAGTTTGTTTGCAGGTTGAAGAAAGCCTTGTATGACTTGAAGCAAGCACCTAGAGCATGGTCTGACAAGATAGGAAAGTATCTTGTCACTATTGGCTTTCAGATTTTCAAGGCAAATTTCTTACTTTATGTGAGAAAAACAGAGAAAGGTATTATGCTACTTGTCATTTATGTTGATGATTTGATTATGACAGGTGACAGTGATGAAGATATCCTTCATGTGAAAATGCTATCGAAGCAGAAATTTGAGATGAAGGATTTGGGAGAGCTGCGTTATTTCTTGGGCATTGAGGTGATTAGATCACCAAGTGGGATACGGCTCTTACAGAGGCAGTATGGATTGGACATGCTATCCAAATATGGGATGACAGGCTGTAAGCCTATTTCAGTTCCTTTGGACCAGAATGTGAAGCTGAGTGCAGATGCAGGTGAGCTTCTGGAAGACCCTACTATGTACAGACGCATAGTAGGAAGTTTGATTTATATGACTATTACTAGGCCAGATTTGAGCTATGCTGTTGGATTGGTAAGTCAGTTTATGCAGGCTCCAAGGAAACCGCATTTGGATGCGGCTAGACGCATACTCAGGTATGTGAAGTCCACATTACAGTATGGACTACTTTATGAGACTAGGGTTCAGATACAATTGCATGGATACACTGATGCTGATTGGGCTGGTAGTATTTCTGATAGACGATCTACTAGTGGGTATGTGTTCTCTTTTGGGAGTGCTGCAGTCACTTGGAGCAGCAAGAAACAGCCTACAGTTGCCTTGTCGAGCACAGAGGCTGAGTACAGGGGTGCAGAAATGGCTGCATGTGAGGTAGCTTGGTTGCATAAGTTACTTTATGATATGCATCAGCCTACAGATGGGCCAGTTGTCATTTATTGTGACAACATGAGTAGTATACACTTGGCAAATAACCCAGTCTATCATGCTAGAACAAAGCACATTGAGGAGCATTATCACTATGTCAGGAGAGGGTTTTACTAGGTCTTATTGATCTAGTTTATGTCAGCACAGAGGATCAGGTAGCTGACATATTCATGAAGGCATTGGGCGCAGAGAAGCTGCGCAAGTTTAGAGACCTGCATGATGTGCAGGAATTGGGATTGAGCTCGAGGGGGAGTGTTGAGATATCGAGCTCCACTCATGATATGCCAGGGTGACCGTTGTGCATTTATGTCACCGACTTGTCAGTTGCAGATGCGGTTGGTACACCGCCCATGAATAATAGCTAGATGGCAGCTATCCTTATCTACTCTAGTTCGTGGCTCAGTTAGTATGCCACCTTAGTTAGTTGAGTTTGGTTTGAGACCCATATATAGGGTTCTTCTATTTCCATGTACTAGAGTTCTTTTTGGCTTACATAACTAAGAAGAGGAAAACTGTTTTCAGCCTCCACCTGTGTGTGTATTCCCCCATTGTGCAAGCAAGAAAGCTACAAGTGAGACTCCTTCCTTCTCTCCCACAATCTTGACAAAAAGTTCCTGGCCAACTAGGACCACCCTTCCATAGGACGGACCTAGTGTCACATCCACCACACTTTTCTCAAGTTGCTTTAGTTATCTAATTACCTATCACATTTAGTTTGACAAGCGAAAACAGCTTCCTTAATTAACCAATTAAACGCTGGTTCCTTCACGTAACTTACGCACTCACATAGAAAAACAATGTCAAGCAATTTTCTTTTCAACATTTGATCTTTATTTATTAGTCTTTGGAATATATCATATAATCCGGCCGAAGGCTATTCCATAATCCGCCCGAAGGCAATCCGCGAAGGGCGTCTCAACCTGAGACAATGCACTCTTGCAATTTTCGGCTGTGCTACCTGCAGAGATCTGCTCCCAAAACAGAAAATGAAAGCAACACTGCTCCTCTTACCAGAACACTGTGAGCTTGGCTTGCTTTCTTGAGCTCCTTACCATGAATAAGGCTCTGATACCATGTCAAGATTGTGGGAGAGAAGGAAGGAGTCTCACTTGTAGCTTTCTTGCTTGCACAATGGGGGAATACACATAGAGGTGGAGGTTGAAAACAGTTTTCCTCTTCTTAGTTGTGTAAGCCAAAAAGAACTCTCATACAAAGAAATAGAAGAACCCTATATATGGGTCTCAAACCAAAGACAGTTAACTAAGGTGGCATACTAACTGAGCCACGAACTAGAGTAGATAAGGATAGCTGTCATCTAGCTATTATTCATGGGCGGTGTACCAACCGCATATACAATTGACAAGTCGGTGACATAAATGCACAACGGTCACCCTGGCATATCACGAGTGGAGCTCGATATCTCAATACCGTCACTAGGGTAAACTTGTTACCCAGTAAGTAGTGTCTCCAAAGCTTGAGAGCATGGATGACAGCTAACAGCTCTAGATCATGGGTAGCATAGTTCCTCTCATGGCTCTTTAGTTTTCTTGAAGAGTATGCTACAGGATGACCTTCTTGCATAAGCACACATCCTAAGGCAAGTGTGGTGGCGTCAGTTATCACTTCAAACTCCTTACTAAGATCTGAAAGTTTTAGGATAGGTGCTGATACCAAGCTTTGCTTTAGTTTATCAAAGCTAGATTGTTCAGCACTTGACTATACAATTGATGTTTGCTTCTTCAGTAGATCAGTCACAGCGGTGCTGCAATCAAAGCATAGATTTTGATAAAGACCATGTACCATATTGTCAATCCAAGAAAACTACGTATTTCTTTCACAATTGTTGGCGTTGGCCACTCTAGAACGTCTCTGACCTTGGCCAGGTCTATTGAGATTCCTTCCACTAATACAATGAATCCCAGATATTCAATCTATCGCTTGAAGAATACATACTTCTTCTTTTTGGCATAAAGCTTGTGAGCCCTCATTGTCTCAAGGACGATGCAAAGTTGGGGTTTATGATCTTCTTCCTGTTTGGAGTAGACTAGGGTATCGTCAAAGAAGATGAGTACAAAGTCATCAAGATAGAGTCTAAAGATATCTTGCATTAGCTTGTTGAAGGTGTAGCAGGTGCATTTGTCAGTCCGAATGACATGACCAGGAACTCAAAGTGTCCATATCTTGTGTTGAATGCCATCTTTGGGATATCCTCTTCCTTGATCCTTATTTGATAATATCCAGACCTGAGATCAATCTTAGAGAAGATATTCGCACCTTGAAGACGGTCAAGAAGTTCATCTATTCTTGGAATGGGATATTTGTTCTTAATGGTTGATTGATTCAACCCTATGTAGTCAATGCATAACCGAAGTGTTCCATCTTTCTTCTTCTGGAACAGCACTGGAGCTCCCCATGGTGAACTGCTAGGACGGATGTAGCCTTGGTCTTATAGTTTCTTGAGTTGCTCCTTTAGCTCAATCGCTTCCGGAATGGACATCCTATATGGTCTCTTTGCAATTGGTGCGGCTCCTGGCACCAGCTTGATTTCATGATCAAATTCCCTTTGAGGCGGAAGTTCTGTCAGCTCTTCAGGAAATACGTATGCGTACTCCTTTAGCCATTAAGGTTCTTCCCTAGACTCCTGATTGAGATCTACCCTTATAGTCCATGGACCTTCTAGGTTTTGGACAATTTGGTGAGATATGTCCCTTTTCTCCACATAAATAATGTTGAGAAATAGAAAAATGATGTATGCTCCATGAAGAGATGTCCTAAATCCCATATGCACAGTGAGGAGAATGGAACAACCCAACAACTATAAAGCATTGCACTTTCACAATGATGAATAGAATATCATGATGCTTTCCTCTTTCAGTTAATGTCATTGTCATTGTCAGTCCAATACACAGGATTGTCTTTATGAGTCCAAGCTCCCATCTTGGAACCTAATTCACTTGTGTAACATTGGTCTACAATCTCTATGTCAATATGAATTTAGTCTTCACCTACCAACCTCCATAACTCCTACCATGCTCTAGATCTGATATTTTAACATGGTGTCAAAGCTCATCTGAGCATGGTCAGCTCCTCAATTTGCTTTTCTAGCTCCCTTTTACTTTTTCCCGGTAGCTCAAGTCTTCATTTCCTACTCTAGCTTCACCTTCACCTTCACTAGAGCTTTCATGGCTGCCATGGACAATAGTATCTTGTCTGCTTCCAGCACCTAGTTCTCTCTCCATGGTCAATATCTCCACACAGTTTCTTATAGTGATCTTTCCCTCTTCTCAGGGTGCATCATCCTATCACTTCACACTTCAACATTGTGTGTTGCAAAAGCCGGCATTGTCAAAATTCTTCCTCGTTGTTTTAAACTATGCCCTTGGTAGTCCTCGTACGGCTGCCATCATCTACCTATTGTACAATTTACTCTATGACCATGGGGATTTTCTAGCTTTCCATCTAAGCTACCTAATCACTAAAGGGTTCCCCAAAATACTCTCTCTCTTGATCACAATTTGAGAAACCCTAGCTCTCATCTCTATGGGTAGCCATAGCCATTGACCTTCAAGGTCATAAGACCTTTCATTTTCTTACTCCTCTCAGTCCACTGAAGACTCTATCACTATAGTCTAATTGAGCACTTAATTTCTAGTAAAGAAGCACATTAAATCAGCAATCAAGAAGAAGAACTTCATGTAGTACTTGTTTGCTTGCTTGCTTGCTGATGAGGAAAGAACATGTACCACCTCATGAGGAAAGAATTCTAGGAAAGCACATTAAATGAGTACTTAATTTCTAGTAAAGAACATGTACCACCTCATGAGGAAAGAATTCTAGGATCTCTTTAAAGATGATGAAGGTGATACAGATGGCACAAAAGAAGATTCAAAAAGCGGGATCCTTGCAGTAGCTCCATCAAAAACAAAAGAATGGAAAAAGATGACTAATGAGGTGCTAGGCATCATTACCTGGGGACTAAGTGATGATGTGCTACATCATATCTCTAGCATGAGAGATGCTAGAACTTCTTGGGAGGAACTTGACAGGATCTTTGGTACCCAAGCAAATAGTTCAAAGGTAAACTCATGCAGTTTTATAAATTGGATATAAAATATAGTGCTTCCATGACCATACACATTTACAAGTTTAAGAGCCTAAAAACCCAACTTGCAACTCTTAAGAAGAATATTGATGAAGATGAAACAATAGCTGTATTGCTTGCAATAAGAATCCATATGAGAATCTTGTGTCCACCCTATGTAATGTTACAAGTCTCTCACTTAAAGATATTGACCACTCACTACTTGATGGAGAAAGCAAAGTTAAAAGCAAGGAACACACCATCAAATATAGTCTCTTGTTCACCAAGGGCACTTACAGAGCAAAAGGCCATGGTCGAGGACTCATCACCAACAACAATAAGGATCAAACTATATGTCAGATTGGCCATACAACCAATGAATATTTCAACAAGAAAAGAGCAAAACAGATGTAGAATGATCACACCACCAGAACTAGTTCATGAAAGAAGAAGAAGAAGAAGCTTTCACTACCATTAATAATTCTAACAGATTGTTCTAAATAAATTTCATTGTATCTTTCATATGTTTTTCCCATTGTGGATTTTCTTTGTTAAAAAACCTTGCCAAAGATATAAACTTTCAAGCTTTAACTTGACTAGGCTGCCTATGAGCTAGTCTCCAAGGCCATGTCACCATGTAGGGGGGGCAAAAGCCAACAAGTGTAGGGACTCATCATTTGAGGGGGGGTTTTGAGAAATAGACAAATGATTCATGCTCAAGGAAGAGATGTCCTGAATCCCATATGCACATGAGGAGAATGGAATAATCCAACTACTATAAATCATTGTACCTTCACAATGATGAATAGAATATCATGATGCTTTCCTCTTTTAGTTAGTTTCATTTTCATTGTCAATCCAATACAAAAGATTGTCTTTATGAGTCCAAGGTTCCATTTTGGAACCTGATTCACTTGTATAACAGTGGTAAACATTGTCTATGTCAATATGAATTTAGTCTTCATCTTCCAACCTCCATAGCTCCTACCATGCTCTAGATTCGACATTTGTAAACCCCCAAATTTGGCACCAAATTTATCACTTGGAAGTGGTTCAACAACACCAAATCTACATTATTCTCCTACTTTTTCGATGTTTTTTAGCCTTGCTCATATATATTGCCATATGTTTTGTATGCTCTTTTTGTAATGCTATTGGCTCATTAGTGGTCTGCACATTTTAATGCCAATGCAAACAAATCCTCTCTTCCTTTGATTCATAAAGTTCAAAGCTATAGCCATGTATACACAAAATTGAAAGCCTAAGTCTAAGATTAAAAAATAATGTAAATGTTTTCATTTTGACTAAAGAAAATAAAGGAGGAAAGAAGAGTCATGTGATTGTGGGTGGTTGAGGAAGTTTTAACTTCTCTCTTCCTTTATCAACCCATGCATACGGTCTTTTCGAATTCTCTCTCTCACTTGGCACAACTTATTTCTTGATTCTTGTTCTCTACTCCTTGTGCTCTATGCAAGATCAATGGAGAGTGAGAGTGAGGATGAAGATGGGGATGGCTTTCATGTACTCCTTTTGTGTGCCAAAACCTAGGCCACTTTCTTGCAATATTTTGTGGCTATGGACAAAACCCAAGGCATATGCTTTGCATGTTGGAAGTTGGGTTTTGTGGGTGCTTGGAGAGTCTTACAACTGACTTCCAAGCAATAAAAAATCTCAGGAAGGGGAGGACGTGAATACTGTCATGGATCTTGAAAACACACAAAGAAATGACCAAAGCTCTCTCCTTCACACAATAACCATGAATCTCTGCACACAACATATTTCACATAATAACCATGAACCTGTGCATCATACAACAACCAAATTTGCACCAAAATAAGGCTTCATCATTCTCCCACACTAGAAAGGTGAGCTCGTGTGAACCAAACTTGGTGAAGACCCGCAACTCTTTATCACTTCACTTCCTCAACATGATTCTTTGACCTTGTCACTCTCCCACACTGATTCTTTAGACTCCACTAGAACATACAAAGGATCTCCCATCTACCTTTGGTACATAAAAGAAAATGTCTCACAACATGGTAAAAATGACTTTACCACCTTGAATCTTCATGCAAATAAGGCCCCCATATAAGATTTCATAGTGTAGCACACCCTCACTTGTGATTTTGTTGATGAAGATCAACTCCCACAACTTGGTGAATCTTGGACATGGATATGATTGCAGCCTCCACTTGACCATTGTCGTGATTAGTTTATGTGAAAGAGAAGAGGTTAGGGGTTATGTGTGAATGGAACTTAAGAGATAGGGTTTCTTTATTGTATCATCTATCCTTCTAAAAGAAGGATACGACACAGAATTTTGCCGTTGTGTGAATGAATCTACGATTGGAAATCCAACTACCACTTCTTCCAATTATTTTCCAATGGCAATGGTTGCAATGTACTATTGCTTTGGTTTTGACCTTGTGATACTATCAATTATGCGGATTTTATCTTCTTTACTTCTCTAGGTTTGATGTTTTGCTACAAGTCATGGCTGTGTCAATTCTTCCCTAGTGTGAATCTATTGAGGTTGCCGATTATGTCGTTGTTTTCTTTCTTGTCTATATGTGGTGATGGGATGAAAGGCAATGATGGTTCAAATTAGGGATTAGCAACTCGGAGACTTGAAGAAAGTAAACACATGAACCATTGTTGGACAGGACATTGCTTAATACTTGCCTTTCCTAGTCATCTTTCCAAAAGAATCACTGTATTGAGTTTTGACATATATTTATGATTGTTCTCTCTCTTTCTTTTGTTCTTTACTGCATGGATTTGAAATCCATGACCTTCTTGTTTGGAAATCACACGTATTTTTCTATATTTCTCTCAATAAGGATTTCAATAGAAATCTCTCTCAAAACTTCCCCTACTCTTGGCTTCTTTGCATGCCATCCAAAATCACCTCCCTCCCGACAAGTGCACCAATGAACAACTCTATTCAAAAGCATTGAAAAATCCTAGGAACGAAAGGTTGTAAATACTGTCACAGATCCGAAAAACACACAAAGAAAGGACCAAAGCTCTCTCCTTCACACAATAACCATGAACCTCTACACACAACAAATTTCACAAGAAATTCCATTCTCACTCCCTCTCTCATAAGATTAACATGAAGCACTAGAGAAGGGAAGAGAGTTATGTAGACCGAGAGAGGAAAAGAGACATGCAAGAAGTAGTAGTTATAGGCATACTAATCCTACAACCACCTCCTCATGCGACTCCTCAAACCCTCAATCTTTTATTTCATATAAGAATTTCAAATATAATGTTTCTGTTCTTATTTTAGACTAAGGTTCATAGCCATAGGCCAAGTGCACATTGATAATCCATGTCCAAACTGGTTTGCAATTGCAATACATTAGAGAATGCCTAGCATCATACTACAAAAAAAATTGCACCAAAATAAGGCTTCATCAACATTTTAACAAATAACACTCAACTTTTGATCTCTGGCCACCGCTAGCTTATTGTCCTCTATAACTTTAAGAGGAAAACCTCTTTGGGCTAAAATTAGGACCGAACTCTCTAGTCTTTGGTCTGATATCTTGGGTGGTCATACAAAAGGCTCCAAGGATAGTTGGATTTTGGGTACATTCAATGGGTAAATGTCCTACCTAATGGAATTTTCTGCACCATGTATTAGAGCATATAGCATCTCTTCCACCTCGTGCAGTATTGGATATGTGGGCAGTATTCACCTTCAATGTTGACTACAATTGTTTTGTAATCAAATTCATCAGCTCTTTCTTGATGCTTGCGACTAAGTTAGATAAATATTCTTTCAATTTTTATCCTCATGGAGTACTTGCAGTAGGATTTTGGGAATCCTTTGTAAGCACTCCATAGAATGGTTGGGTTGATCCAAAGGATCCTCTATTTTGATTATAATTCAGAGCTCCTGTTGAGTGACTGGTGGTTGTTGGTTCCACTTGGTAGGGTTCCACTGTTATTGATGAGTTGCCATTCAGAAAACTATTTGAGTCCAGTGTTGTTGTGATTGAACCATCATTTGAGGTACCATTATTTCTGGTCATTGTTGATTCCGTGAACTGTACTGCAGTATTGTTTGCATCTGAGGGTAGGGATAGCAAACACTCCTTGGAACTACATTTGGTGGGTATACCATTCGTGCATGGGAGGAGGTAAGACTCCTTTTCCTAAGGTCATCAATAGCCTTGCTTCAACTTCATCATACAGTCTTGCACCTTCCACTACATCTTGTAGGTTGACTGATTTTCTCAATTCCACAAACTTACAAACTTCTAGTTATAGGCCTCTAAGAAAAAATCCATTCTGGATGTCTTCATCCAAGTGATGGTCGGTCCAATCCCTTCACTATGGATTCCATTCTAGAGACATGTTCTTCCTCCTCTTCACCAAAGAAGTGACTTGAGCTCATGAACTCCTCTCTCATCTGCTCTTCAAAACCTTTATGCCTAAATTTAGTGAGGAATGCCAACTTTAGGTTGTCCCATGTGCCAAAAGTTCCTAATGCTTCTCTCTCATACCACTGAGATGCCACTCCTTTGAAAGTGATGGAGAATATGGCCAACCAATGCTTGGGGATCTTAGCATTGTTGGCTACACATGCTACATGAACTCAACTACATGAAGATCAAGGTATTCATTGTACTCTCCCTTAAAGATAGGCAATGAGACTACTACATTCACTAGCCTATCATCAATATTTACAAGATGGATTTGACTAGGAAGGGGACCTTGAGTCTCCATGGAGACTTCTGTAAAGAGTGCCATAAAATGGCATCAAAGGAGGCTTATGTTGCTAGCTTGTTCTTGACTTTGATTTTTTCATTCTCTCTTCTCACGTATCACTAGAGTCATTCTACTACTTGCCTCTTAATCACATCATTCATGAGGGACTTAGCTCCAGCCAATTTGTCTGTACTCAACATAACATAATTAGAAGGTTTTCAGTCTTTGGTGAACTCTCTTGCCAACATTTCTTCTACTTCCTTCTTTTCAACATCTTCTCTAAATTCATCTCTTATTCCACTATAGAGGGGAATATATTCAATTCTAAAGGTATCAAAATTCATTCTTCTGAGGATCCCCATAGTGCCATTGTCATGATAATACCAACTTTGAAAGGCTTCCATAGCATAGGTTGTGAAGAATACTCTATCTAATAGCTTTCAATGAGTTTCCAATTGGACAAATAGAAGGTTCTTTGTGCACCAAGCATCCCACGTGTCTTGATGTTGAGCATCCATCAATAAATTCCAACTCTTTTGCTTCTTGTTTATGTGAACTTCAACTGACCATGACTCCTAAAGCTTCTTCACAATCTCCCACTTACTGAGGTCTAGAAATTCTTCAATGAAGGCAAAATCTTCCATGGATGGTTGTTCTCTCTATTTTTTCTTCTCCTTTTAGTTTTGTGGGAAACAATTAGATATTGTGTTAAACTTTCTATATTAGCTTCACAAGACAGTAGAATTAGTTCGTCACATAGAGCCCGCATCAAGATAGTGACATGCTTCCACCATTGAGGGATGCACTTCTTGTAGAAAGTGTCTTTGGCAATGAATATATCAAATTATTTAGTAGTTGTAGGGATTCTCCTATCTTCCATTGCTTTTCTTCCTCTGAAACATTGCCACTTCCTCCATTTTCAGCCTTTGCTAGTGCTTGTTGATGGCAGTTTTCCCCTGGGCACACAAAAAACATGGAGCCTCAAGAGAAGCACCAAGAAAAATGAGGGATCTACTACAAGAAAGTATATCTTTTATAATCAACAAGCATGTTCTTGATAGTTTAATCAACCATGAGAAGAAAAATATTAACACTAATATTCTCAAATCTTCACACAACATAATATAGCAATTCTCCCACAAATTTATCACAACAGAACTTCAACACACTCTTTGTATTCTTCATAAAAACTATCAAATAACCACAATGAAATAAAAGAAAGATCAACTTTGAATGGAAATCATCAGATAGTATTCATCTTTCATCATCTTCATAGTCTTCGGAGTCTTCTCATGTGGATACAAGGTTTCTCATAGAACATTTGCTATCTTTCAGATACTTTCTCTCACACATATTGTCCCTCTCAATAGTACGTTGAAATAATGAAGAATAACACTCACCTAATCCCTCTTTGGTCATGGATACCCTCATAAGAGGTATGTCTGATATGAAGAATCAGCAGGGCCACTATAGTTTCCTTTCGTAGCTCAATAGTGTCACTATTACTTCAGACTTTACTTGAGTCTTCAACACAACTATTTCTTCTACTTCTTTGAGATATTTTGTACTTGTATTCATCTCTTCCCTAGACTAGAAAACTTTTCCAAGCTACACATTCATCCTAAAGAACACTTACAGAGGTGTACAAAGGATCTATAGAAGTTCAATAGAAGGTCTACAATACCACGTAGAACATCATCAAAAAGCATCCTCAACTAAACCAATTCAAAACCATCAAGAATCATTTAACAAACTTCCAAATACTCTTAAAATATATCAATCATCATTCCAATCTCTAATACAAAAAGAAGTTAGAACAAAACATAAGCTTTAAAAAACCAATTAGAACCTATCATGCACTCAACTGAACATTTCAATACATCATATCTCCATTGAAAAACATCACAAGCTTCTCAAACATATTTAATAATATCAAAAAATATCTTAAAAACTTCCAAACCAATAAATAATCATTAAAATCATACAAAAATTTCCCAAAAATCCAACAAAAAATAGTAAAAAACATAGTCATATCAACCCTCAATACCATGAGATGTACTAAGAGGTGAGTCTGTATAGTGATCAAGCTCATAGATAAGTACTTTTCAAAGAGACATAGTATCTCTACTACTCCTTGACTTGCAAATCTAATGGAGTACTTCTTGATCTTCTTCTATGAGATCCACTCTACCAAATTTGACTACTTTTATAAATTATCAAACATATCTCTAGAGTGAAATACCCTACGATTGCGATAGATAGTATGAACTACTAACCTATTTAATATTTTAAAAAATATAGATAAACAAAAGGTAATAACACCATATTGGGGAATATGGGAATTTTCCATAAGTTTGGGACACGTGGTCAAATATTTGGATTTGTGATAACTTGAACACTATAACTCCAAATTGAGCTTCTATAGCTCAATAGATTCCATTTTCCAAGTGCTTTCCAATGATAGGTCACATCATATAGTTTTGAGAAACTTATGGGCATGTTATTTGGTGCCACATTTTGAGTATTCAAAAAATGGAAATTAAGAGATTCCCAAACTCACTAATATTGTGTTCAATGAGTATCAAATGTATTTACTATCAAGTACAGGAAAGACTTGGTATATCTCATAAGATTTTAGTTATGTTAGTTGGTCATCGTATCTATATTTTCTATGATACGGTCCTACAATAAGATTCCAACATTCTTGAAAATGTACATGGATTCCAACAAATGGTTGATCTATAAATGGATCCAATATGAAAACTCATAGAAAACTGAGAACCATTGTGTTTTTCTTGGAAAAAACTCCTCATAGACCATCTTCTACTCATACCATAAATTTGCTTTGAAGAAGAGAGTTGTCTACAGTCCTATCTACAGTCAATCTGAGAGAAAACAGGGCCACATTTAGCTAGATTTCAGCCAAATCTACTTCAATTAGGTATGGAAACTCTTTCAAAACTGAAGCTGGCCTCCAAGAAACTTCTTCAAGTGGTAAACCTCGCCACTTAATCAAGTATTCCATGATGGAGCGAGAGCGAAGCTTCTTATCCCTTTGTCCTGTGACTTACTCAGGTATGTATTGAATGATGCCTTCTTCATTTATCAGTGGTAGGTCCTCAACCTAATCCACTAATGATCCAATGAAGGGCTTAAATTGACCCACATGGAAGACATTATGAATCTTCGTGGATGGGAGCAATACCAACCAATATTCCAAGTCTTCCACTCTTTTGACAATCCGGTATGGCCCATAGAACCTGTGAGCTAACTTATTGCTGGACCCATCCTTAAGGGGGCATATCTAGACTTGGGCACCTTCAAAAGAACCAAATCCCCTTCTTGGAACTCAACATCCCTTCTTTTGTCATCATCATAAAGCTTCATTTGATCGTGAGCTTTCTTCAAGTTGATTTTACACTGTTGAAGTAAGGCCTACATTCTATCCAACTCCTCCTTGCTTTGTGGGTTTATTTTATCATTGAAGATAATCGTGGAAAGGGGCAGCTTATATCCGTACAATGCCCCAAAAGGTGAAACTCCAATGCTAGAGTGTGTAGAGTTATTATAGGGAAACTCAGCCAAATGCAACCATGAGTCCCAAGCATGCTGCACATCATAACAGAAATGCCTCAAGTAAGTTTCCAGCCACTTGTTAACCCTCTCTGTCTAGCCATCAGTCTATGGATGGTAAGAAGTGGAAGGGGCTAACTGAGTGTCCATAGAGGTGAAAAATGCCTACTAAAAGTTACTCATGAACTTAGCATTCCCATCATGCACAATGACCTGTGGTAAGCCATGTAATCTGAAAACATGTTCCATGAATTGGCTGGCTACTTGAGAAGCATTATATTGGTTCTTTGTAGGAATGAAATGGGTTGCCTTGGTGAGTCCATTCACAACTACATAGGACACAAATAGCGACGCCCCACAGGAAAAAAAACAGGCCGAAACCCGAGCGCAGTTCATTTCGCGCATTTTTGTCCAACGTTTCGAGAGGGAGAGCGAGAGAGAGAGTGACTGTCTTGCATAGGGTGAGAGATGGAGAGGAATAAGGCTTGCCGCCGCCATTCGCGAAGGAGAGGAGGAGCCTTCATCGCGAAGAGAAGCTGCCAAACCCTCGCCATATCTTATCAGTGAGTCCATTCTCTCCTTCTTTTGCTTGTTTAGGGTTTAATTCTCTCCTTCTTTTGCTTGTTTAGGAGAGGAAATGAGAGAGAAAGAGAGGGACATGGAGAGGGAGGGAGAGAAAGAGAAAGAGAGGGGAGGAGGGGGGAGGGAGGAGGAAATGAGAGAGCGAGAGAAAGAGAAAGAGAGGGAGAGGGAGAGGGATGGGGAGGAAATGAGAGAGGAAGAGGGAGGGAGAGTGCATTCTCTCTCTCTCTTTTACTTTTGCTTATATAATTTGTGTATATATATTGAGAGAGGGAGAGGAAATGAGAGAGAAAGAGAGGGAGAGGGAGGGAGGGAGAGGGAGGAAATGCAAGAGGGAGGGGGATGAAATGAGAGAACAAGAGGGAGGGAGAGTGTATTCTCTTTCTTTTTTATTTATTTTTTGTACAATTTGTATATAATGAGAGAGGGAGAAGAAATGAGGGAGAGGGAGAGGGAGAAAGAGAGTGAAATTAAAGAGAGGGAGAGGGAGGAAATGGGAGAGGGAGGGGGAGGAAATGAGAGAGGGAGAGGGAGGAAGAGAGAGAGGGAGAGAGAAAGAGAAAGAGAAAGAGAGGGAGAGGGAGGGGGGAGGAAATGAGAGAGGAGAGAAAGAGAAAGAGAGGGAGAGAAAGAGAGGGAGAGGGAGGGAGGAGGAAATGAGAGAGGGAGAGAAAGAGAAAGAGAGGGAGAGGGAGAGGGAGAGGGATAGGGAGGAAATGAGAGAGGGAGAGGGAGGGAGAGTGCATTCTCTCTCTCTTTTACTTTTGCTTATATGATTTGTGTATATATATTGAGAGAGGGAGAGGAAATGAGAGAGAAAGAGAGGGAGAGGGAGAGTGAGGAAACGGGAGAGGGAGAGGGAGGGAGGGAGAGAGAGAGAAAGAGAGGGAGAGAGAGAGGGAGCGAGAGGGAGAGGGAGAGGGAGAGGGAGAGGGAGAGGGAGAGGGAGAGGGAGGAAATGGAAGAGAGAGGGGGATGAAATGAGAGAACGAGAGGAAGAGAGAGTGTATTCTCTCTCTTATTTATTTATTTTTTGTATAATTTGTATATAATGAGAGAGGGAGAAGAAATGAGGGAGATGGAGAGGGAGAAAGAGAGGGAAATTAAAGAGAGGGAGAGGGAGGGGGAGGAAGAGAGAGAAAATGAGAGAGGGAGAGGGAGAGGGAATGAGAGAGGGAGAGGGAAAAACATAATAGAGAAATGAGAGAGGGAGAGGGAGAAAGAAGAAATGAGAGAAAGAGAGGAAGAGAGCAAAAGGAAATGAGAGAGGGAGAGGAGAGAGAAAAAAAGAGAGAATGAGAGGAGAGAGAAAAAGAGATAAGATGTTAAACATAATAGGCAAATAGAGAAAGAGAGGGTGTGGATGAGGGTGAGGGCGAGGGAGGGAGAGAAAATGAGAGAGGGAGAGGAAGAGAGAAAAGGAAATGAGAGAGGGAGAGGAGAGAGAAAAAGAGAGAAAGACCATTAAACCTAATGGAAAAATAGAGAAAGAGAGAGTCAGGGTGAGGGAGGGAGAGGAAATGAGAGAGAGAGAGAAAGAAAGAAAGGGAAATGAGACAGGGAGAGGAGAGAGAAAAAAATGAGAGAGGGAGAGGAGAGAGAAAAAGAGAAAATTTTATTAAATCTAATAGAGAAAGAGAAAAAGAGAGGGTCGGGGTGAGGAAGGGACAGGAAATGAGAGAGGGAGAGAAAGAGAGAAAGGTAAATGAGAGAGGGAGAGGAGAGAGAAAATAAATGAGAGAGAGACAGGAGAGAGAAAAAGAGAGAAAAAGCATTAAACCTAATAGGGAAAGCGAGAAAGAGAGGGTGAGGGCGAGGGAGGGAGAGGAAATGAGAGAGGGAGAGAAAGAGAGAAAATGAAATATTATGTGCTACGTAGTGAGTACTAGGTACTAAATACTAGTGTTCTATGATACTATACGCTAGGTCATAGAAAAAGAGAGAGATGGAAGGAGAGGATAACAATATAAGAAAAGAAAAGAATGATAACAAAAACAAATTGTTTGTTGTAACGTAGACAAAATGAAAAACGAAGAAGGTCCTGCTGTTCAAGATCACGAGGCGTATCTTAATCAGCGTGTCCCATGTCCTTGCTCTCAATGCAAGCTGGCAATTAGACGAAAACGTCGATTGTCTATAGAACACGTACAACGATTTGGCGAGTTTCAATTTGAGATCACTAATCAGGCGATTGCGGATTTTCAGCAAATGGTAATTTGAAGTTAATATCAATCATGCATTGTACTTGCAAGCTAATTGAATACCATATACAATAAGATTGGGTCTCCCTTGTAAATTTTCTATCCAAGGAGGTGATGTCTCATCCCAAGGGGGAGTACACCCTTTGCGGCCAATTAGAAGAGTACGTGGGCGTGCGATGGATGGAGTGCAGGAGCCAATCCACCACTCGCAAGGCCAATCTATACCGTCAATACCAGAGAAGACAGGCAACCTTCCAGACCTACCTGCAATCTTGGAGCCTGAGATGGAGGCAATGTTCGATGCATTGATTCCCATGGATGTCGAGACTTCTGATCTACTTAGAGAGGAAGCATCCATACCATTATATGATGGGTGCCAAGTATCTCGGCTGAAGACACTTCTTGCACTCTTAAGTGTGTAAGCAAAATACGGGTGGAGCGATACGAGTGTGACCGAGTTGTTCATGTATCTTGTACATACGCTTCATTGTTTTTTTTTTCGGTACTATTATTACAAACATTTGTGCTTTTTCAAGGTGTTTTATGATTTTTTTCAGGTTATTAAAATATCATATATTACCACCTGCAAATATCATGCATGAGTCTCGTGATGATGCACGACATGTTTTACGGAAGCTTGGCATGGACTACAATAACATCCATGCATGTATCAACAATTACATACTGTTTCGAGGAGAATACGAAACTATGGAGACATGTCCAAAGTGTGGTGCTCACAGGTATCGACAGGACTTGCAAGGGCAAACCATCCCTCAAAAAGTTCTCAGACACTTTCCACTTATCCCCGCATAAACCACATGTTTCGTACGTCCGGCATGGTGAGCTTGACAATGTGGCATGCGCAGAATAGGTCCACAAATGGAGTTCAATGAATATCAACGGATTCACACGCATGGAGCCACATTGAATCTACCTTCCCAGGATTTGCTTGAGCATGAACCCATTTGGTCTGCGCTCAACTTCTTACAGTATGTGGCCTATAGTCCTTGTCAACTACAATATCCCTCCATGGCTTTCTACGAAGAAAGGACATCTCATCCTTAGCTTGCTCATCCCGGGCCGCTACAAAGTCAAAAATATGGATGTGTATCTTCGTCCATTAGTCGATGAGCTTAATATTTTGTGGGAGGAGGGGGTCACCGTGCAAGATATGAGCAGGCGCGATGGTCGGCGGTCAGCCAATATTCGAGCCATTCTCATGTGGACGATGCATGACTTTCCAGGATTCGAAGAGTGCTCAGGTGAGCAGCCTCCGTTCTCGCTAGTAATATCTATATTTTATCTCGTTCAAGCAAGTTTTCACTAGGTCGTGGTGTTGGAACATGTCTGGTTACCTCAGGTTATCATGCATGTCCATTGTGTGGGCCACAGTTAGACTCCCGAAGGTCATGAACCATGAGGAAGATGGTATATCAAGGACACACTGCTTTCTTGCCAGAGGATCATGAACTCAAGGAAGGTTTCCTTGGATGACCTCCAACACGTATGAATGCCGCAAGCTGGTACAAGATAAAAATGGTCCACGCGGAATCACATCCAAATGGAATGCGGCGGTTCTCAATTTTCTACAAGTTGCCATATTGGACCCACTTAGAGGTCAACCACTTGTTGGATCCCATGCATATTTTCAAGAATGTGGGTAGCTTGTTATGGGACCACATCACAGGAAAGAGAGACACTATAGGGGCACGAATGGATTTGAAGGAGGTAGGTAAGATGGAGGTACTTTGGCTGCAGTCTAGTGCTGATGGTCATGTGCAGCTTCCTCACGCTCCTTGGGTTTTGTCCACTAAAGAAGAGCGCATTGTGAAGCAAGTAATCAAGTCTATCCACACTCCGACGGGTATGATGCATTCTCTCAGGTCCGCATTTTCTAAAGACAACCAATTATGAGGGCTAAAATCCAATGACTGGCATAAGATATGTCAGGTTTGTACTATGAATGGATTGTAATTAGCGTAGGCATTTTTCTAGTTGGAATGTAGCCATTATTTATAATGCTTTCTCATTTGTGGCAGTTTGTACTACCGATCGCGATCGCAGGATGTCTTATTCCAGAAATATGTGGGGCCATTTACAGGTTGTCAACTTTGGTGCGATGGATCTCACAGAAGGAGATTAAGACGTCCTCTATTGAATTCACGAGGCGGGGAGCAGTGGAGATGGTCTGTCTCTTTGAGAAATACCTGCCCACCAGCATGCTCACGATACAAATCCACCTTCTTGTGCATCTTGTAGATGAAGTGGAGATTGCTGGACTTGTCCATACGCAATGGGGGATGTTCTTCTTGGAGTGCTTCATGAAAACCCTAAAAGGCTTTGTGCGACAACGAGCTCGGCCAGAAGGTAGCATAACTGAAGGTTGGTTAGTGTCTGAGGCGCTAGTGCATATTTCACAATGGCTACCAATGGTTGAACCAAACAATGAAATGCTATGGTCACACTGAAGGACGATGATAGACTGACTGGAGATATGGTGGTTGGAAATGGGGTAGAAAAAAGAATGGATGCCTCAATGGAAGAGAAGGTGAATTGCTTTTGTATGTTGCACCATACCTCTATGGAGACGTGGCTCGCCAAGTACCAGATCGCTAGGCAAGATTGAGAGGAAGCGCGAGCTGAATTTTGACGTACTACGCGTCATCGACCGATTTAATATTCCGAAGGCATGGAGGAGATGTCGCGGTATATGTCAACGCGATGGTTGCATGGAGCTTTGATCGCAGCGTCTTGCAAAGGGACAGAGGTCTCAATGGAGGAGTGGAAATACTCGAGGGGATGTAGTCCAAAGGTGATGAGGGGTTTAGAATCTGTCGTATCTAAATTTTATATGTGACATCTAATTTGAGTGTTTCAATGTACAGTACAAAATACATAGTGCAGCGTGGTTGCGCGGACAGCATTTTTGCGTGGAGCGTATTGACAAAATGCGCTCCACAATGGACTGTGGTATCATGGCAAGGTTCGAGCAAGAGAGCCGACGGCGAGCAACGGATCCAAACACGATTGTGGATGAGATGGAGTATTTTGGGAACTTGCAAGGTATCGTTACGATGGATTACCGTAGCTTCTCCATGATACTATTCGATGTGCAGTGGTTCAAAGTGGTACTTGGAGGAGCTGGAGCAACATTTTGACGAGGTCCATCTGGATTTCTCCAAAATAGATTCCGAAAAAAAATGGACGGATTTGCGCGACACCTTTGTGTTGCCGGCCCATTGTGAACAGGTGCATGGACTCATTTGCTTGCTAATTGTATTACGACATGGTTTATGTCACAATGGTTTTTACTCTCTTGTACATGTTTGTGAACAGGTAATATTCTATCCAAACCCTCGACAACCTTGATGGTGGTATGTTATACCTTCAACTCCCCGAAGTGCGAGAGTATATGATCAAAGTGATAATCCTAGCATAGATGAAGATAATATGCAAATAGAGGGGTTGATATTGCAAAAGGTGGAGGCCGTCGAAAGGAGCCAGCATTGACTAACAATGATGGAAATATAGGAGTCCAAGAGTTCTTTGAGAACAAGGTGGACTCATTCTTTTGTGGTGACATGTCTATCGACCTTCCAGTGTATGCGGAGTTGTGTCAGGAGATTAACACGGGACCATAGGATACTTCATACTTGGAGCATCCACTTACTCAATTCATTAACCAATCGCTTATAAGGGTACAAAAGATATGCATTTTAAGTGAGATTTTTTTTAAATGATTTATATTACTGTGCTTTGTATGATTTAAATTGATTATTCTAACATCATTTTTTGTCTGTGCAGGTGACATTTTGAGGATGAGTCGAGGGATGAGCAATGAGGAGTTACATGACATCTTCACACGTATGTCTCCAGACCAGATCGCGAGATTCAGAGAGATGGCAGACCAGGAGCTGTCTCGGTCTTCGTCAGGGCGCTCTGCTAAATCTACTTCAGCGCGATTAGATGCTTCGGCTTCGAGTAGACGAGCTCGACACTCACGACTTGGGCTAGAGGGATGGAGTGCATCGGGATCAGGGGGATGCTGCAGAGATACAGAGGCAGTGAGCTCACGGTCAAAACAGGATACAGGTGCAACTCCTCGCTCTCATGGCCCTTCCAGGGAGCGTGGCTCAGGCTTAGGTGGATGCTATGGAGGCACGGACACGGTATCTCCGTCTCATCGTTCAGCTGGAGCTGCGTCACCTCAGGGATTTGTCACACCTGTGGGGATGTCTACTCCAATTACTCCTCAGCCGTCAGCAGGTGGCACCCCTTTGGGTGCCACTCCGAGAGATATTACCCCAGTTGGTACACCAGATGCACAGGGGTCTCCTGGATATGTCCAGGAGCGTGGATGCAGATGGGAGAGGACCCATCTTAGGCAAACTCCAAGGGGTTATGGATATCTAGTCGATAGTAGGTCAGTAGCCATCATTATAAATGATGAGGGGAGGAGGGTAATGGCTCACATGAGAGTTGTACCAATAAGTTTTTCGGCACAACGTGTTGGATCATTGGAAGAGCATACCGGAGGGGAGCAATGACTACATAGTAGCATCCTTGCATGAGGAGTTTCCACTACCAGCCTCAATAGATAGATTCTCTACAGGCTGGATGATGGATTGCATGCGTGCATACATGTCACATAGACAATCCGATGCACGCAAGGCAATCAAGAGTGGGGTTGCAAAGCCCGAGTGGTTAGATACAGACAACTGGTGCCGACTGAGGGAGGAGGCTACACTACAAGGGAATGGGGCAATAGCGACGCCGATTAGCGACGGCGGATATCGGCGTCGCTATAGGCGTCACAATTGGCGTCGCTATATGCATCGCTATTTGCGTCGCAAATGCGACGCCAATAGCGACGCATATAGCGACGCCAATCGCGACGCCGCAGGGAAAAAAAGCGCGGCCGAAACCAGAGCGCCGTTTTCATTTTCTTTTCTTCGCCTTTTGAGAGCGAGAGCGAGGGAGAGAGCGAGGGAGAGAGCCAAGGCTTTGTGAGAGAAGAGGAGGAAGAGACTTGCTGCCGCCGCCGCCGTCGCCACCGCCACCGCCGTTGTTCGCGAAGGAGAGGAGGAGCCCTCGTTGCAAAGAGAAGCCGCCCACGCTCGCCATATCTCATTGGTGAGTCTCCCTCTCTCTTTCTTTTACTTGTTGAAGGTTTAAATCGTTCTCTTTTGTTTGTTTAGGAGAGGAAATGAAAGAGAAGGAGAGGGAGAGGGAGAGGGAGAGAGAGGGAGAGGGAGAGAGGGAGAGGGAGAGGGAGAGGGAGAGGGAGAGAAAGAGAGGGAGAGTGCATTCTCTCTCTCTCTCTCTCCCTTTTGCTTATTTAATGTTTAAATTACTTTCTTTTTTGCTTGTTTAGGAGAGGAAACGAGAGAGTAAGAGAGAAAGAGAGGGAGAGGGAGAGGGAAAGGGAAAGAAAGAGAAAGAGAAAGAAAGAGAAAGAGAAATAGGGGAGGAAATAGGAGAGGGAGAGAAAGAGAAAGAGAGGGAGAAGGAGGGAGAGTGCATTCTCTCTCTCCCTCCCTCTCCCTTTTGCTTGTTTAATGTTTGAATCACTTTATTTTTTGCTTGTTTAGGAGAGGAAATGAGAGAGAAAGAGAGTGAGAGGGAGAGGAAGGGGAAGGAAATGAGAGAGGGATAGAAAGAGAAAGAGAGGGAGAGTGCATTGTATCTCTCCCTCTCCCTTTTGCTTGGAGGATGTTTAAATCACTTTATTTTTTGCTTGTTTAGGAAATGAGAGAGAAATAGAGATAGAGAGGGAGAGGGAGAAAAAGAGAAAGAGAGGGAGAGGGAGAGGGAGAGGGAGAGGGAGGGGGAGGGGAAGGAAATGAGAGAGGGAGAGAAAGAGGGAGGGAGAGGGAGAGGGAGCAAGGGAGAGGGAGAGGGAGAAAGAGGGAGGGAGAGGGAGAGGGAGGGGGAGGGAGGAAATGAGAGAGGGAGAGAAAGAGAACGAGAGGGAGAGGGAGAGAAAGAGAGGGAGAGGGAAGGGAAGGAAATTTAAGATAATATACGTATTGATAATGGTATGCAATGTGCTTTGCATACGGCCACGTACTTCATCAAAATGAACCCAAAATTATTGTTATAGAAGAAGAAACCCTTAAATTGAGTATAGGATAATATCTCTCAGGTCTTATGACTATGAGTAGAATTGATTGAAATAAATTTTATTACTATAGTTATAAAATTTCATAGATGGCACGCATTAATTTTAAAATGGATTACTTATACTCAAAGCCGAGATATAACAAAAAATTATCTACCAAGACAAACAAATCCTTGAGCATGATACAAGGCCGAGATATAACATCGGAAAATCTCTCGACTACTATATACAATGCAAGGTTTATGGTCAACTTGCAACTTGACGTACATCTCCATAAAGCTATCCATTTAAGCCTCGTTTGCTGTAATCTAGATAAGATGGCAAACGAAGAAGGTCCTATTGTTCAAGACCGCGAGTCGTATCTTAATCAGCGTGTCCCATGTCCTTGCTCTCAATGCAAGTTGGCAATTAGACGAAAACGCCAATTGTCTATAGAACAAGTACGACGATTTGGCGAGTTTTAATCTGAGATCATTGATCAGGCGATTGCAGATTTTCAGCAAACGGTAATTTGAAGTTAGCATTTTTCATGCATTGTACTCTCAAGCTAATTGAAAACCATACACAATAAGATTGGGTCTTGTTGGAAAATTTTGTATCCAGGGGGGTGATGTCTCGACCCAAGGGGGAGTGCACCCTTTGCGGCCAATTAGAAGAGTTCGTGGACGTGCGATGGATGGATTGCAGGAGCCAATCGACCACTCGCAAGGCCGATCTATACCGTCAATGCCAGAGGAGACAGACAACCTTCCCGACTTGCCTACAATCTTGGAGCCTGAGATGGAGGCAATGATCGATGCATTGATTCCCATGGATGTTGAGACATATGACCCACTTAGAGAGGAAGCATCCATACCATTATATGATGGGTGCCGAGTATCTTGGTTGAAGACATTGCTTGCACTCTTAAGTGTGCAAGCAAAATATGGTTGGAGCGATACGAGTGTGACTGAGTTATTCAGGTACCTTGCACACAGACTTCATTGTTTTTTTTTTTAACAGTATTATTGCAAACATGGATGGATTTTTCAAGGTGTTTTATGATTTTTTCAGGTTATTGAAATATCATATATTGCCACCTGCAAACACTCGTGATGATGCACGACATGTTTTACGGAAGCTTGGCATGGACTACAATAACATCCATGCATGTATCAACGACTGCATATTGTTTCGAGATGAATACGAGACTATGGAGACATGTCCAAAGTGTGGTGCTCACAGGTAATGACAGGACTTGCAAGGGCAGACCATCCCTCAAAAAGTCCTCAGACACTTTCCGCTTATCCCCCGCATAAACCACATGTTTCGCATGTCTGCCATGGCAAGCTTGACAACGTGGCATGTGCAGAATAGGTCTACGGATGGAGTGCAACGAATATCAGCAGATTCGCGCGCATGGAGCCACATTGACTCTACCTTCCCAGGCTTTGCGCGAGAGCCAAGGAATCTTCAGCTCCGTCTCGCCATGCATGGTGTGAACCCATTCGGTCTGCGCTCGACTTCTTACAGTGTGTGGCCTATAGTGCTTGTCAACTACAACATTCCTCCATGGCTTTCTACGAAGAAAGGACATCTCATCCTTAGCTTGCTCGTCCCGGGCCGCTACAAAGTAAAAAATATGGACGTGTATCTTCGTCCATTAGTCGATGAGCTTAAGATTTTGTGGGAGGAGGGGGTCACGGTGCAAGATATGAGCAGGCGCGATGGTCGGCGGTCAGCCAACATTCGAGCCATTCTCATGTGGACGATGCATGGCTTTCCGGGATTGGGAGAGTGCTCAGGTGAGCAGACCTTTGTTCTCGCCGGTAATATCTATATTTTATTTCATTCAATCAAGTATTCACTAGGTCGTGGATCGCCTTGCAGGTCTCGTTACCTCAGGTTATCATGCATGTCCATTGTGTGGGCCACAGTTAGACTCCCGAAGGTCACGAACCATGACGAAGATGGTATATCAAGGACATGCCGCTTTCTTGCCGGAGGATCATGAACTCAGGGAAGGTTTTCTTGGATGACCTCCAGCACGTATGAACGCTGCAAGCTGGTACGAGCTGAAAATGGTAAACCCGGAATCACATCCAAATGGAATGCGACGGTTCTCAGTTTTCTACGAGTTGCCATATTGGACCCACTTACAGGTCAACCACTTGTTGGATCCCATGCATATTTTCAAAAATGTGGGCAGCTTGCTATGGGACCACATCACAGGAAAGAGAGACACTATAGGGTCACGAATGGATTTAAAAGGAGGTAGGTAAGATGGAGGCGCTTTGGCCGCAGTCGAGTGCTGAAGGCGGAGTGTAGCTTCCTCGCGCTCCCTGGGTTTTGTCTACCAAATAAGAGCGCATTGTGAAGCAAGTAATCAAGTCTATTCGCACTCCGATGGGTATGATGCGTTCTCTCAGGTCCACATTTTCTAAAGATGACCAAATGTCTGGGCTAAAATCCCATGATTGGCATAAGATATGTCAGGTTTGTGAACAGAATGGATTTTAATTAGCGTGGACATTTTGAAATTTGAAAAGTGACCATTATTCTTACTGCTTTCTCATTTGTGGCAGTTTGTCCTACCGATCACGATCGCGGGATGCCTAACTCCAGAAATTCATGGGGCCATTTACAAGCTGTCGACTTTGGTGCAATGGATCTCACAGAAAGAGATTAAGACGTCCTCTATTGAATCCGCAAGGCGGGGAGTAGTTGAGACAGTCTGTCTCTTTGAGAAATACCTGCCCACTAGTATGCTCACGATACAAGTTCACCTTCTTGTGCATCTTGTGGATGAAGTGGAGATTGTTGGACCTGTCCATACGCGATGGATATTCTTCCTCGAGCGCTTCATGAAAACCCTGAAAGGCTTTCTGCGACAACAAGCTCGTCCGGAAGGTAGCATGGCGGAAGGTTGGTTGGTGTCAGAGGCGTTAGTGCATATCTCACAATGGCTACCAACGGTGGAACCAGACAATGAAATGCTATGGACGTTGAAGGACGATGACAGGCTGACTGGAGATGTGGTGGTTGGAAATGGGGTAGAAAAAAGAATGGATGCCTCAATGGAAGAGAAGGTGAATCGCTTTTGTATATTGCACCATGCCTCCATGGAGACGTGGCTAGCCAAGTACCAGATTGCAAGGCAAGATCGAGAGGAAGCGCGAGCTGAATTCCGACGCAGTACGCGTCACCGACCGATTCGATATCCCGAAGGCATGGAGGAGATGCCGCGGTTTATGTCAACACGATGGTTGCATGGAGCCTTGACCGCAGCATCCAGCGAAGGGACAGAGGTCTCAATGGAGGAGTGGGAGTTCTCGAGGGGATGTAGTCCAAAGGTAATGAGGGGTTTAGAATGTGTCGTATCTAAATTTGCTTGCTACATCTAATTTGAGTGTTTCAATGTGCAGTACAAAATATATAGTGCAGTGTGGTCGCGCAGACGGCATTTTCGGGTGGAGCGTATTGACAAAATGCGCTCCACAATGGACTGTGGTGTCATGGCAAGGTTTGAGCAAGAGAGCCGGCGACGAGCAACGGATCCGAACACGGTTGTGGATGGGATGGAGTATTTTGGGAATTTGCAAAGTATTATTACGGTGGATTACCGTAGCTTCTCCATGATAATATTCGATGTGCAGTGGTTCAAAGTGGTACTTGGAGGAGCTGGCGCAACAATTCGACGAGGTCCATCTGGATTTCTCGAAATAGATTCCGAAAAAAAATGGATGGATTTGCGCGACACCTTTGTGTTGCCGGCCCATTGTGAACAGGTACAACTAGTCATTTGCTTGCTAATTGTAATACGACATGGTTTATGTCACAATGGTTTGAAGACGGTTTGTAAGTGTTTGTGAACAGGTAATCTTCTATCCAAATCCCCGACAACCTCGATGGTGGTATGTTATACCTTCAACTCCTCGAGGTGCGAGAGTATACGATCAAAGCGATGTTCCAGGCATAGATGAAGAAAATATGCAAATAGAGGGATCAAAATTACAAGGGGTGGAGGCCACCGCAAGCTTGGAGCCCGCATCGGCTAACAATGATGGAAATACAGAGGTCGTAGAATTTTTTGAGAACGAGGCAGACTCGTTCTTTTGTGGTGACATGTCTATCGACCTTCCAGTGTATGCAGAGTTGTGTCAGGAGATTAACATGGGACCATAGAATACTTTATTCTTGGAGAATTGTATTACTCAATTCGTTGTTTAGATCTTCCATAAAGGTAGATAAGATATGCATTTTAAGAGGGATTTTTCAAAAATGATTTATATTGTATAGTTTAAATTGATTATTCTAACATTATTTTTTATCTGTGCAGGTATCGACATTTTCAGGATGAGTCGAGGGATGAGCGATGAGGAGTTTCAGGAGATGATGGCACATATGTCTCCAGATCAGCTCGCGAGATTCAGAGAGATGGCAGATCAGGAGCTGTCTCGTTCTTCGTCAGGGCGCTCTGCTAGATCAGCTTAAGCACGATCAGATGCTTCAGCTTCGAGCAGATGATCTCGACGCTCGCGACTTGGGCCACAGGGAGGGACTGCGACTGCATGAGGATCAGGGGGGTGCTGCTGTGGAGACACGGACGCGGTGTCTCCGTCTCGTCGTTCAGCTGGAGCTCGGTCACCTCCAGGATTTGTCACACCTGTGGGGACGTCCACTCCAGTTACTCCGGCTTTTGCGCAGCTGTCGGCAGATGTCACACCTTTTGGTGGCACCCCCTCTGGTGGCACCCCTTTGAGTGGTACTCCGGGAGAGGGTACCCCCGTCGGTACACCGGATGTTGAGGGGTCTCCTGGATATGCCCAGGTGCGTGGACGGAGATGGGAGAGGGCCCATACAAGGCACACTCCTAGGGATTATGGATACTTAGTGGATGGCAGGTCAGGAGCCATCATCATGAATGATGAGGGGAGGAGGGTGATGGCTCGCATGAGGGAGTTATGCCAACAAGTTTTTCGGCACAACGTCCTGGATCATTGGAGGAACATACCGGAGGGAAGCAAGGAGTACATAGTAGCATCCTTGCACGAGGAGTTCCCGGTGCCAGCCGCAGTGGATAAATTCTCTACGGGCTGGATGATGGATTGCATGCGTGCATACATGTCACATAGACGATCCGACGCACGCAAGGCAATCAAGAGTGGGGCTCCAAAGCCCGAGTGGTTAGATGCAGATGACTGGCGCCGACTGAGGGAGGAGGCTACAAATTCGCCAGGACGTTGGAGTCAGCAGCAGGAGGCGGTGAGGGCACGAATCGAGGCCGGATCGGTACATCATCTTGGGAGTGGCGGCCACAAGACATATTTGGAGAACTTTGTAAGTTTCTCTTTTGTTTTGCTTATTTGTTTTTTTGAGATATTATTTGTACTGACAATCATGTTTCTAACAGTTAGCATTTTGTTTTCTTTGCAGCACTCCATTACAAATCGCGATCCGCAAGGCCTTGAGACTCGATATGCAGAGAGGCACGGTCTCAGATCATTGATCGACCGATTGTATAGACGCGGCGGCCCAGTAAGTCACTCATCTTTCTTGTCCGTAGTTACCATGAGATATTTGAATGCATTATTGTATGGTGGATTGATATGTTGTTTCTTTTTCTGCAGAATCCGTTTGATGCTCCTTTACAGCGGGAAGAGCTTTCAGGGGACGACGATTTGTAGCTCGCCCTTGGATCCTTAGAGCTCACATATCTTTAGTTTTTAGTCGCCCGATCTATGTAGACATTTTCTATGTATTAGTGATATTGTTTTATGATTGTATCAATCGCATTTTATGCGATATCATGTATTTATTTCATCTATCAGTTTTATGATTTCAGTATACATTCTTTTTGTTTGCAAACGCTTTGTATGCAGCAGTGCAGAAACTATTTTGTATGGCTCTCATACAGCACACAGTGCTATACAAATTTTTTTTTTCTATGTTACCATCGCTATTTGCGTCGCAAATTTACTGCACGCGTCGCTATTGTCGTCGCTATCAGCGTCGCAAATTCTCTGTAACCGTCGCTATATGCGTCGCTATATGCGATGTATATAGCGACGCATATAGCGACGATTCTATGGCGTTGTCAATAACGACGCTTTTTGCGACGACGGGGGAAAATTTTATTGTTTGTATTTTCGTCGCTTTAAACGTTGCTATAAGGTCTATATCTTGTAGTGCTATAGATTCTCCAGGATGTTGGAGTCAGCAGCACGAGGCGGCGAGGGCACGACTCAAGGTCGAATCTTGGGAGTGGTGGCCACAGGACATATTTGGAGGACTTTGTAAGTTTTTCTTTTGTTTTTCTTGTTTATTTTTTTTAAATATTCTTTATACTAACAATCATGTTTCTAATAGTTAGCATTTTATTTTCTTTGCAGCACTCCATTACAAATCGCGATCCGACTGGCCTTGAGACTCGATATGCAGAGAGGCATGGTCTCACTTCATTGATCGATCGATTGTATAGACGCGGCGGCCCAGTAAGTCACTCATCTTTCTTGTCCATAGTTACCATGAGATATTTGAATGTATTATTGTATGGTGGACTAATGTGTTGTTTCTTTTTCTACAGAGTCCATTCGATGCTCCTTTGCGGCGGTACGAGCTTTCGGGGGACGAGGATATGTAGCTTGCCCTTGGATCCCTGGAGCTCACACACCTTTATTTTTGAGTCGCCTGATCTATGTAGAAATTTTCTATGTATTAGTGATATCTTGTCATGATTGTACCAATTGCTTATTATGCGATCATGTATTTATTTCATGTATCAATTTTATGATTGTAGTATACATTGTTTTTGTTTGCAAGTGCATTGTACACAGTAGTGCAGAAACTATTTTGTATGGCTCTCATAAAGCACACAATGCTATATGTACAATTTTTTTTTTCCCTGTTACCGTTGCTATTAGCATCGCAAATTTTATTGCTCGCGTCGCTATCAGCGTTGGTATTGGCGTCGGTATCATGCGACGCTAATACCGACACCAATACCGACGCTGATAGTGACGATGATACCGACTGTGCTATGGCGTCGCCAATAACGACGTTTTTTGCAACGACGAGGGCAAATTTTTTTATTTGCATTTTCATCACTTAAAACGTTGGTATAAAGCCTATATCTTGTAGTGGAAAGCTTTTAGCAATCTTGTCATAGGTTTTAAATATGCCCAAATGAACAGCTATAGGTGAGGAATGCATCTCTTGCATGATATTTTGCTTGAATGGAGAAGTATATGGGATGGCAATCCTGCCCTAAAACCATAAGAGACCGTTCTTAAGCTAATATGGAGAGTTTTCTTCCACATGCCCTTGTTGTAATTTACGGAAAATGTGGTTGAAATCAGCATCTAACAAATAGGCCTGCTGAAGCTCTTCTATCTAATCATTGTGAAGTTCCATGATGGCCGAAACTTTACAAGCTCACATTCTAGATAATGAATCAATAACTACATTGTCTTTTCCCCATGTATGTGCAACGTTAAAGTCATAGTTCTGCAACGTAGCTACCCATGTGTGTTGTTTTGGGGTAAGATTATATTGAGAGAGGAAATACTTGAGGATCCTATGGTTGCTCTTGACCCTAAATCTACTACCATACAAGTAGTGGTGCCATTTCTTAATGGCATGAAGGATGGCCAGCATCTCTTGGTCATATACATTCATGGTCATCTCATTTTCAGCAAGTTTGCGGCTCTGAAATGCTCTAACCCCATGCTCCTATAACAATACAACTCCTATGCCTCTGCCACTAGCATCATACTGAATGGTGAATTATTTAAAAAAATATGGGCAAACCAAGATGGGAGCTAAGGTAAGAAATTCCTTAAGCTTATTAAAGCTCTTATTAGCTATGGCATCCCAAAGGCATCTTTCTTAAGCCTATCTCTCAAGGGAGTTGCAACAATGGCATAATGCTTAATGAATGTGCAGAGTCTATGCTGCCTCAATACATCAAACACCTGCCTCATATGCCAAAGTTGATCCTTTAGTGATCTACTATAGATGAGGATGTCATCAAAGAAAACCAACACAAATCTGAAAAGAAAGGGCTGAAGTATTTTGTTCATTAAGCTCTGAAAAGTGGCCGGTGCATTAGTTAACCCAAAAGGTATAACCAGGAAATGATAAAGCCCTCAATCAGTTTGAAATGCTATTTTAACCTCATCCCCTACCCTCATGCGGATCTAGTGATAGCCTGACCTTAAATCTATCTTTGTAAAGTACTTAGCCCACTTGAGCTCATCTAGCAAGTCATCTATACGTGGAATGGGGTACCTGTTCTTCACAATGATCTTATTAAGATCCTTGTAGTCTATGCACATCCTAAAAGATCCATCCTGTTTTTTGACAATTAACACATGGGAAGCATATGTGAAGAACTAGGCTCAATAAATCCCATGTCTAGTAATTCTTTGACTTGTTTGGGAACTTCTTCTCTTTCCCACCTAGACAATTTGTAAAGTGGCTTGTTCATAGGCTTTGACTGAGGCTCCAGATCTATGGGATGATCAACCACCCTATTAGGGGGTAATGCTATAGGTACTTGGAAGAGGTCCTTGTACTCTTCTAAAACAGCTCCCAATGCTGAATTATTTACTATTTTAGTGGACTGATCTAAATTTAATTTATTTAATTGCAATACAAAGATTTGGGACCATTTCCTAAACTCTTTCTTGAGTTGTTTGCTCGTAATGAGTTGAAATTCACTGTTATTTTGAATTCCCTGCAAGTGAATGAGTTGTCCTGCATTGAAAAACTCCCTGTATAGCAAGGAAAAATTCATGGTTATAGTCCCCAAATTTTTCAGTCAATCACAACCCAAGACAACATCTATAAGCCCCATTTCCAATGCAATTAAATCGATTTGCTATCCAAAATTTTCACCAAGCTGAATATGAATAGTAGGGCATACTTGCGTGTTAATTTCTTCATCCCCATTAGCAACTTGCACCTTCAATCGCTGTTGTAAATCAATGGGAAAACACTTAGGGTGTTAGCAATCTGGTCAACTCATGTGAGTTTAGTTCATGCTTGACATTTCTAGGAGTTTTAGACATTTTATTGTGACCATTATGATGTTTATTTGGGTATTTTATGCTAATCAATATATTACCATTTATGGCATGTTTTTGTCCTTTATGTTCATGCTTCTCCTCCTCAGTTAGTCATTATCACCTAAAAGTTATGTTGGAAAGACGGAACCAGTGCCATTGCTGCCTATGCAGCCAGTGACTTACTATTGTATGTGAATGTCTCGTGTTTGGTGTATGGATTCCCTTATCCAAACATTGTTCTAAGTTCTCTTCCTTGCAATGTTTTTCTATGGTTTTTTATCTTTAATCCTTGTGTTTAGCAATCTATTACAACATTTGTTTATGCTTGTAACATGTCCACCTGTTCTCTTCAGGACACGTCTTAGCAGTCCATCGGAAAGGAGATCTATAAAGCTCCGCCCGACAATCCCATGGAATGTTATGGGGTTTGCGATCCAGGACTTTCCACGTCTGCCACGTAGTGGAAGTATTCTGGCCGTTCCCACTTAGGATCGAGGGTTTCCCTTAATGGTCATTTCCTAAACATCAACTAACGTCGAACCCGAGCGAACTACTTTACGCAGAAACGCCAGGGCCGAAGCGGATTCTCGCTGCACTTGGTTCAAGGAGAATGGGAAACGAGAGGGATGCAAAGCTCAACCTCTCTGCCATAAAGCATAGCCCCATTGCATTCCCCTAAAACAGCATTAATTGGGATTATTATAACTTAGACTCTAGGTCACTGCCCTTGCTGTTCGTGTCCTTTGAAACGATCTTCTTGCTATCCATCATGATTGAGAAAAATTCCCTGCCAACCGGGACCACCCATCCGTAGGACAGACCCATGGCCACATCCACCGCACTTTCCTCAAGTTGTTTTAGTTATTTAATTACCTACCACATTTAGTTGGATATGCATCAATCAGCTTCTTTAATTAGCCCGTTAGGTACTGGTTCCTTCACGTAATCATAGCACTTGACATAGAAAAGCAATGTCAAACAAGTTCCTTTTCAACCGCATATCATATTTATCTTCGGAATACATTTAAAAAGTCCAGCCCATAGTCTTATCCATAATCCGATCGAAGGCTATCCAGCAATCCACAAGGGTTACTAATCCAAGATTCCGCCCGTAGACTAGTATGCGGGCCTCGAGATCCAATCCTGAGTCACGTTGGTCTCTTGTGCAGGGCGTGGAAGGCGAGGGATTTACGGCCAGAGCCCCCCTTGGCACTGATGCCAAGAGGCATATTTCACGGTGGATTCTGTGCCACTGTGGATTCCGTGAGGTTTTATGGTAGATTCCATAAACTTTGATGAGTGACTAGGGCTCATACACAAAGTGAATTCTTTGTGCGAGAAATTGATGGGGACGCCTATCCTTTTCGGGCGTTTCATTAATTTAGTGTGTACATGGGTGATTCCATAGCGGGTGATTCCGCAAAATGCATATTAAATTAATAAACGTTTATGAGTTTAGAGTGCGCACTCGTAATAAATTAATGTTAGGATTTATTTCTAACCAGTTGATTTATTTATGTAGCTGAAGACTACTAGGTATTCACTTTTGTCGGTTTAATTGTATTATTTTACTAACGATTGTGAATGCTTTAGTCGATGTGTAGAGATAGCAGTAGTGGCGGAGGAAAGCATTGGAGGATAGCGAGTATTCGAGTTATCACTTATATTTTGATGGGCACATACCTTAGGCATGGCGCCTATATTTTGTCGCGCCTATTTATTGAGGCGTTGGATATTTGTTTATTATTCTGTATGCGCATGGGCGCACGATTATGTTATTTGTACTTGGACATTGTATTGGGTATGCGTGACTCTTTGGGCGCCGCCCATTAGCTTTATTTCTATTTTGTGCTAAAGCAAACTCAAAAGCCAAAAGCTTGCTATTTTGTAATTTGGGCTATTATTTGAGCTTGAAGATGATTAATACATAAAATACATGCTTGGTGGAGTGCTCACACAAGGCATGGGGGGAGATTGCACCCAATTGGTCTCTTGTTCATGTCGTGCATGCTTTTTACCTTGAGTCTTGTGCAAAAAGTAGAGTTCTTTTGTTCTTGGGGACCTTCCAGCATTCACTACACGAGTGTACAGCATCGGATCTCAGCATCAGTGGTATCAGAGCGAAGCTAAGATTGAGAGCTTCCAATCGCTATCCATCTTGTGCGAAGGCAGAGCTCCTGGAATGATCGAGCTCTACGGTCAATCTCATCACGAACGGTTGATACGGGTGGATTCTTGGCGGTCAAGAACCTCTGTTTCCATCCTCTGAGCGCGAAGGACCGGCTGCAACAGCGGAGGACCACTCCTATATCCTCTCATACAAGTCATGGTTACACAGAGATAAGTCTTCAAAACTTCATAAGCTTCAAAGCTTAATACAAAGCTTATAAATCTTAAAGAAGCTTTAAAGCTTCACAATTTTAAATCCGCGCATCAGAGGAGGTCTGCGTGATTTTCGACGGCTGAAAAAACGGCCCCCCCCAAAAATCGACGTTGTTGCTGCTTAGTTTCTCAAGCCTACTACACTAAGTCAAATCACACAAAATCTCCCAAGTCCTCCAAGTCTAAATTCTGCAAGTATGCTAAGTCACTCAAGTTCTAAAGTTTTGGTACTGTGCAAGTCACATAAGTCTGCAACTCTGCAAGTCAGACAAGTCACTTGAAGTCAAAACTGACTTCTGTTCAAAACTCATAGAAGGACCGTTCCTGCGCAGAAACTCCAAACTGCAAAGTTGTTCTTTGGAAGGTAATGTTCGCATACGCAGGCTTGCTGAACCAGTTTCAACACACGCAGAAGGATAAAACACAGATTTTTCAAAGATTACAAATCGTGCAATAGCCAAAGACGAAGATTGTGAAAGCCACACACAAAAATATATAAGCCTTGTACACCCGAACCTGAGCTATGCTCATCCCGCTAATTGGATTTTGAGAGTGTGAGGTCTTTTGAAGTTTTGCAGGATAACGGAACCACATATGGATGATTTAATGGCTGAAGATGATCTTCCTGAACCTACGATGGAGCAAAAGCTAGATTTAATTATGATGCAGTTGGATGAAGAATGATGAGATCGGCAAGCATTGCAAGTTCAATTGGCTAATTTACAAAGATCGACAACTGATAAAGAGGAACCACAATCTGAAGATCTTATCCGACGTACCATCGACGCGACTCTCGAAGCTCAATACATCCGCAAAGAAACAAAGATAAATAAAAGAAATTTCAAATTCCGTACTTTCAATGGCACTCGAGATGGAAAAACTGTTCTTGCATTCATCAGTCAGTTTGATGATTACTTTCATGAGAAAACATATGCAAAAAAAGATAAAATCAAGTGTGTCACTAATCATTTAGTGGATAGAGCATCTCTTTGGTGGACTGTGGTTCGTAAGAGTATAGATTGTCCCACTACCTGGGAGAATTTCAAGAAGAAGTTTATGCAGAATTTCCTTCCTCCACAATTCCATGAAAAAGCCATAAAGCAATGGGACCTTCTTCAGCACAGAGATTGTGAGCCTATTCCTCAGTACACCGAACGCTTTTGGAATGCATTACTCCAGTTATGCATGCTTGAAGACATACCTGAAACGACACACAAGCGCAAGTATATGTCTGGATTACTTGGGCATTACTACGCTGAAGTCAATATGTTCAAGCCTGCAACTCTTCAAGATGCAATTTCTTTAGCTCATGACACTGAAGACAAGCTTCGAGGAAGAGACAAGCATCCACAGCAATTTCAAGCCAATGGTAATTATGGATCTAAGCAATTCAACTCAAATTTTAGAAGATTTAATCAAGGTCGTTTTCCTTCATCATCTTTCCGTAAAACTTGGGCAAAACCACCTGCTTTACCATCCAATGCCAATCACAATCCTAAGCCAATTCCACAACCAAATCCTAATATTCCTAGACTTCCTGCCATTGCAAACAATGTATCTAAAGCCAAACCTATAGTGTGTTATAAATGCCACCAACCTGGACATCTAGCAGCCAATTGCCAATCGAAGAAGCCACCTGTCCATATCAACTACCTTGGAGTAATGGAAGATGAAGAACATGAAGAAATGCCTGATTTCACAGAAGATGAAGATGACATTACTACTCCTTCAGATACTTTACCAGGTATGCCAACTCCACATTCTTTATTGACAATGAAATGTTTAGTGCATGGAAAAGAAAAGATTATTTTGTATGATGATGGTAGTACTCATGATTTTATTTCTGCAAAGCTAGTGAAAGAATTGAAATTACAGACTGTACCTATGCATTATCGCATTAAAGCAGCATTCTTAGGCACAAGGTATAATGGAATACAAGAGGGGCATGATTTAGAAATTCAAATTGGTGAATATATTGAAAGAATGAATTTTCTAGTTGTACCATTACAGTCTAGTGATATTATTTTAGGTATGCCTTGGCGTCATCAGCATAACCCTGATATAGGTTATTCCACACATTCAATTAATATTCAATTTCAAGGAAAACATATTACATTGTATGATATGCATGCGTCTAATGCTTTTCCACTGCTTTCTCATACTCAAGCTAACCGTGCATTACGCAAAAGTAGCAAATCTTATCTCATTTGGGTGAATGATCTGCAAGTTAAAGAAAAACATATGCACCCTAGGCATAAAGAATTTCTTGCACACTTTAAAGACTGTTTTGCAGAGGATCCACCACCTGGTTTACCTCCTTCACGTCCAGAAGACCACAAAATAGATTTGATTCCTAGTACACAACCACCTTGTAAATCAGCATATAGGCATAACCAGATAGAGCAAAAAGAAATTCAAAATCAAGTTGAGGAATTACTAAATAGAGGATTGATTAGACCTAGTAGTTCTCCATTTGGTGCACCTGTTTTGTTGGTAAAGAAGAATAATAATACTTATTGTATGTGCATTGACTATCGTGCTTTAAATAAGATCACAGTAAAGAATAGATATCCAATTCCTAGAGTTGATGACCTTATGGATAAACTGCAAGGTTCTGCCATATTTAGTAAAATAGACCTTAAATCTGGTTATCATCAGGTGAGATTAGATAAGTCTGACATATTCAAGACTGCATTTAGAACACAATTTGGTCATTATGAATTTTTAGTGATGCCTTTCAGATTGACTAATGCACCTACTACATTTAGTAGAATGATGAATCGTATATTTTTGAAATATCAACATTGTGTTATTGTATTCTTTGATAATATCTTGGTGTTTAGTCAAAATGAGAAAGAACATTATGAACATCTGTCCTTGGTTTTCAAGTTATTAAAAGATAATCAACTGTATGCTAATCTGAAAAAGAGTGAGTTCTTTAAAACAGAAATTGAATATTTAGGTCATATTGTATCATCTGATGGTATTAAGGTTGACCCTAAGAAAATAGAAGCAATATTGAACTAGCCTATACCTAAAAATGTGCATGAGTTATGATCTTTTCTAGGTCTTGCTAGTTTTTACAGGAAGTTTGTGCGAAATTTTTCATTACTTGCTTTGCCTTTGACTAAACTTTTGAAAAAAGGTATTATTTATTATTGGTCTGATAATCAACAGAAATCCTTTGACTTATTGAAACATGCATTAACCCATGCTCCTATTTTACAACTACCTGATTTTAATAGACCATTCTTTTTAGTAATTACTAATGCTAGCAGATCTAGAATAGGAGCCGTACTTATGCAAGACAATCATCCCATAGCCTATTCTAGTTGTAAGCTGAAACCCTCTGAACTTAAATATTCCACATATGATAAAGAATTATTAGCTGTAGTACAAGCTTTAAGACAATGGAAACACTACTTAATGGGTTCTGAATTTATGATTAAGACCGATCAACAAAGTATTAGACATTTACTTAGCCAACCCCAAATATCTGACCGGCATATCAAATGGGAAGCCTTTATTCAGAGTTTTCATCCCATCATTCAATATCAACCAGGTAAAGAAAATGTAGTGGCCGATGCATTAAGTAGAAGACCCAACATTCATAATATTTCTGTTATATCATTTGATTCTCTAACTCCTATGAAAGATACTTATCATCAGGACATTACTTTTTATGTTGATTGAAATAAATTAGTTGGAAATAACTGGATTCCTATTGATTCACTGTCTTATAATGATGGATTCATGTTTTATGAAAAGAGATTATGTGTTACAGTTCCATTCAGATCTTTTGTTTTGAATGAGATTCATTGTCGTCCATACCAAGGTCATAGAGATATCATATCTACTTTACGTACATTAACTGAAGATTTTTATTGGCCACATATGGACAGTGATGTATCTAACTTTGTTTCTGAATGTTTGATTTGTCAAAGAGTTAAGAGACATCATGGTAAACAGTATGGATTACTTATGCCTTTATCTATTCCATCAAGACCATGGGAACACATTTCTATGGATTTTATTATTGGTTTACCTAATACTAAAGCTAACCATGACATGATTTGGACTATAGTAGATAGGTTTAGTAAACAAGCATATTTCATTCCATGTAAGAAAACTTTAACAGCATCTCAGGCAGCACAATTGTTTTTGAAAATTGTTTTCACTAACCATGGATTACCAAAAGTTATTATTTCTGATCGTGATTCTAGATTTTGTAACAACTTTTGGATTTCTTTGTTTGCTAACCTAGGAACAAAAATTGATTTCTCATCTGCATTTCATCCTGAAACTAATGGACAAACAGAAGCCACTAATAGTACCATACTAGATCTTTTACGTGCTTACACTATTTCTAAACCACAGACATAGGACACACATTTGCATTTACTGCAGTTTGCATATAACAATACACCACACACATCTACAAAGAAAGCACCGTTTGAAGTGATTTATGGTTATAGATTGTCTACACCTGTTGCATCTTTATCAATTAGAATTCAGAGTGCTGATGATATTGCTACTATGCACGCTACTATTTTTTCTGAGGTTAAAGACATGATTGCCAAAGCCCAGCAATCATATACCAAACAAGCCAATAAGAAAAGACAAGCAATGAATTTCAAACTAGATGACTATGTTTGGTTGAGAATAGAAAAACGTAGATTACAAAGTGTAGATAAACATCCAGTTGTGAAATTAGCACCTAGATTCTATGGACCATTTAAGATTATTCACAAAATTAATGACAATGCATTCAAGTTAGAATTACCACCTCACTGGAAAATTCACAACACATTTTACATTAGTTTATTACGACCCTTTAGAGGCCAATTACCTGTACACCCTGTTTATGAAAACCCACCTTTGTTAGATGAAGAGACTGAAATACTTGAACCTGAAGCTATCATAGATACTGACTTTATGACCACTAGAATTGGCTGAAGATATTCTAGATATCTAGTCAAATTTAAGAACCATCCTGTAGTAGAAGAAGCCCAATAGATGCAGGCTAGAGACATAAACGCTTTACCCACTCTGCTAGCTCCACATTGAGCTAATAGCAATTGAGGTCAATTGCTATCCCACCCTAGGGGTATGATGCCAGGAGGCATATTTCACGGTGGATTCGGTGAGGTTTTATGGTGGATTCCGTAAACTTTGATGACCGGGGCTCATACACAAAGTGGATTCTTTGTGCGAGAAGTTGATGGGGACGGCTATCCTTTTCGGGCATTTCATTAATTTAGTGTGTACATGGGTGATTCCATAGCGGGTGATTTCGCAAAGTGCATATTAAATTAATAAACGTTTATGAGTTTAGAGTGTGCACTCGTAATAAATTAAGGTTAGGATTGATTTCTAACCTGTTGATTTATTTATGTAGCTGAAGACTGCTAGATATTCACTTTTGTTGGTTTAATTATATTATTTTACTAACGATTGTGAATGCTTCAGTTGATGTGTAGAGATAGCAGCAGTGGCAAAGGAAAGCATTGGAGGATAGCGAGTATTTGAGTTATCACTTATATTTTGATGGGCACATACCTTAGGCATGGCGCCTATATTTTGTCGCGCCTATTTATTGAGGTGTTGGATATTTGTTTATTATTCTGTATGCACATGGGCGCACGATTATGTTATTTGTACTTGGACATTGTATTGGTTATGCCTGACTCTTTGGGCACCGCCCATTAGCTTTATTTTTATTTTGTGCTAAAGCAAACTCAAAAGGCAAAATCTTTCTATTTTTTAATTTGGGCTATTAATTGAGCTTGAAGATGATTAATACATAAAATACATGCTTGGTGGAGCGCTCACACAAGGCATGGGGGGAGATTGCACCCAATTGGTCTCTTGTTCATGTCGTGCATGCTTTTTACCTTGAGTTTTGTGCAAAAAGTAGAGTTCTTTTGTTCTTGGGGACCTTCCGGCATTCACTACGCGAGCGTATAGCATTCGATCTGCGCACCAGGCACCCAAGCATCCTCCTGCTCCAAGTAGCGCTCAGCAGAGAGACTCTCGCGATGCGTTCGGTCCACCTTCTCGGTGCGGTTAAAAACCCCCTTGGTTAGGGTCAGGCAGATAGTCGGGGGTAACTGAGACTACCTCTCCCTTCAGGCCTTCAACCTGAAGCATTAGATGTCTTTTCATCCTTTAATTCTTTGAGCAAACAAAGCAAACAATGCTCTCTAAACTGTTACAAGCACAATCATTTCCAGTGGTCGTTATTTTTGGCCAACTATTAAGGAGTGAAGCCTTCTTTCCGAATGCATTCTGCATTCAATCCGGGATCAATTGCGACTTGGCAAGATTCCCAAGGGTTTTTTGTTAACCCTTATATCCTTGGGTTAGGGCCGTACCCTATCAACCCAACTTAACCAATACCTTAAATTCTATTAGCAGTAAATATGTCATTCCAATTTACTGATTGGTCTTTTGCTTCCAAGCAATTATCTAATCCCCTTGTCTTGGTCACTTTTCCCAAGAAATGAACTATATCAGGACGATCACTCATCCTCTTGCAAGATAAACTTGTGCAAGAATATGCCAATCCTATTCCGAGGAATTGGCCATTCCCTTGTGATCAAATCACAAAATCATGCGACTTTGCCACTTGTTTCACAAGTGTCACACTTAACCCATGGGACTATTTTACCCATCAAACGTCGTCTTCTAACCACGGAATCATGATTAGATAGGAAACAGGGTTAGGGTGTCTTCATAACAACCCATTCCTGATGGCACTAGGCTGACATTGTCGGTCCTAGGGTTCCAAATTCAAACCGAGTTTCATCTTTTTAGCGAGCGATCCTTACTATAGAAACCCTAGATCGTTTCTTGCAAGTATGTCCTATTGTCCCTGCATTCCGTGAATGTGGACAGGTCTTTAGGGTATGAGAGTTTCAACTTGGCAATAAGTGCGACTAGGTCACGTCCTTAATGTGCTAAATCCTAGTTAGCACTTTGGGATATGTTTCCTCGATTTAACCTTTCCTAAGCAAGTCCCTCGCGTTTTAGGTGTTTAGGTTAAACCAATTTACTTGTCTATTCTTGAAGATATTTACGATACCATTTTCGTAATCTCATGATTTATTGCCTACGTATGAGTAGATTTACAAACCCTCACTTTTTTGGTTAAGATCAAAGCGTATGTTAGGTTATGGCATGATTCCTATTGATGCAATCAAGATTCATGCTACTAAGCTTTAGGGTTTTATGTGAACCATGCAGCCTTTTCTTAATTTCATTTCTGAATGAATTATTCGTATGCTAAATTTACACAACCTTTCATAACTACTTATGTAATTGATTGAGATTTATGCCAATTTCCTAGAGATTAATCTACTTCATGCATCCCTAGAATCATTTCCAGGCCTTGCAAATTCCTACGGCTATTAACAACCTTCTTTAAAGAATCATTTTGAAGAAAAGATGTCTAATATTGCGACATGCGATTTATTCTTTCCATGCAATAATCGAAGTGTACTACCATAATTTTGACTTGTAAAGATGGGCATTAGTTGATCTAAATTCGTTACTTTCCAATGCATAAAAACCATTTGCTAAGAATGCATAGAGATCTTATGCTTCCTTCTTCTTTTTTTTGTTCAATTCATTGAAGAATACCAATGACCGAATTCGTCAATCGTGAGCTATTAGCCAAAGTATTTCAATCGAAAAAGTATATCCTAGTTCCATAAAATGATCCATGCATAGTTGTAATATTAAGATGTAAACCAAAATTAGGAAGAAAACCTAGACTTGTGGTGAAATGTCCACATGGATGTTAGGAGATGATCCTCCTGCGGTTGCGCCTTGTGACTTTTTAAGAGCCATCGAGACTTCGACCTTCTTGCCTTGGCCACAAACTTATGACCTTGGCCCGTTTCCCTCGCATGCGCAATTCACTTGAGAATCGACTTCCTTGACCAATTCCACCGTCTTTCAGAACTGGGCTTTAGAAATGGAAACTTATGAACTCCCCTTCTTTTTGGTAGAAGTTCCGGGAATACAAGTGTTCCTCACGAAAAGGGGCTTAATCGTCTAGTGTGGGAATCCACGGAAAGGAGAAAAATAGCTTTGTAGCATGCAAGGGGGGAAAAGGTTGCTTAAATTACGAGGGTTATAAAGACCCCTTTGGAAAGGGTTTATAAAATTCCCCAGGAAGAGTTTTTTAAGAGAACTTGTGAGGGGGAAAAATCCATAGAAGGGTTTGAAAACGGCTTTGTGGAATTTCTAAGGGGAGAGCTTTGAAAAACCCGGCTATGGTGTCTTTTGGGGAATCCAAGGGCCAAAAAAGGTGCTTAAACCGGGGTAATAAAAAACCTACTTGAGAGGGAAAATAGGAAAGTGGCCACAAGAAGGGGTTTAGAAACCCGGGCCAATGGGAGCTTGTGGGGAACCCAAGGGGGAAAAAGGGCTTAATTTCCGGGGTAACTGAGCTTTTAAAGGGGCTTGGGTGGAATGATAAAGGGGGGAAAGGGGCTTAATTCTTGGGGGTTATATTAAAAAAAACCACAAGGGAAGGGCCTTATGAAAGCCTCACAGGAAGGGGGTTAAATGACTTTAAAGAATTTTGGCGAGGGGGGGAACCCACGGGAAGAGGGGCCTTGGAAGAGCCTTTAGAAGCTTCAAGAAGCTTCTTGAAGCTTCTGTAAACGTGGTGGAACTAATGGATGAGAGGAGGGCGACTAAATTGGCAGCGACGACATCTTCCTTCTACCGGCGGCGTCACGGCCCAATCCCTCGAGCTCAGCCGGCGGCTTGCTCCTTCTCACGACCTCCACACGGCAATGGTGCTCTCCCCCCTCTCTCTCTCTTGACACGGCTTGTAGCATTGTGGCCTTATAGGCTTCTCAAAATCCTCTCTCCCTCTCTACCTCACGGCCTTAGAGGGGGAGGTATTTATAGGAAGGGGGGGTAAGGCCTCCCTCCCCCATGTGGTGCCTACATGTAGTTGCTCCCCTCCACCTCTACACTCCCATTTTAGCACCATCCTCTTCCCTCGGCCACGCTTTGGCTGGGGGAAAGAGGATTAAAAAAATTTGCATTAAATCCAATATTATCCCCTTGGCCTCCTCCCAAGAGGAGGTTCTCATGAAAATATGCGGTTTCATTAGACCATAGTCTCAATTCTGCCAATGCAGATCATGATACATCGTGTTAAAGTTCTCACCGTCCATGACCAAAATGCGGGCATTGTCATTTGCCCGGGACTTCACACGGCCTCGTAATATTTTCAGCAGAAATATTACATTCTCTCCCCCTTGGAGGAATCAAGATGTCCTCATCTCGAGATAGACTGGGGATATTGATGGTTGAGAGTGCTTTCATCTATCCAAGTGGCATCCTCCTCAAGATAATCTTTCCATTGGATGAGGCATTCTCTCAAGGTTCTGGATCTTAGTTGTCTCTCCCTAACATCTAAGATCCTGTCAGGCCGTAGCTCAAGGACTCCTTGGCTAGGCATTACAACTTGTTGGTCATCAAGTACATGGCTAGGATTAGGTACATACTTCTTCAATAGGCTGATATGGATTACATTATGAACCTTTAGGTTCTTAGGGAGTTGCAGTCTATAAGCATTAGGTCCTAGGCACTTGAGGATCTTGTATGGTCCACAATACCTTCGACTTAGCTTCTTGCAATCTCCTAAGGATAGAGAACTCTTCTTTGAGCGTACGCGAATGAAAACCGTCTCCTTCCTCGAAGATTCTATCTTGATGCTTCAAATCCGCGTATGCCTTCTGTCTATCCTTGGCGGCTTGGATGTCCTGTCTTATTGACTTTATTTGGTCGTCCATCTCTTCCAACATCAGCCTTGAAGCTTCAACCCTCAAGGTCGGATCTGAGAAGTTTAGGGGACTTCGACATTCATGACCATACAATGCTTGAAAAGGGGTCATCTGAATGCTTTGTTGGTAAGAAGCATTGTAGGAAAATTTAACCAAAGGTAAGTATTGAATCCACCTTTTTGGCTCATGACAGCAGTGTGCCCTTAGCATATCCTCAATGACTTGATTGACTCGCTTTGTTTGGCCATCGGTTTGGGGATGATAAGATGTACTAAAATAGAGTTGAGCTCCAATGGATTCAAAGATAGCTCTCCAGAAGTGTGATGTGAAGAGAGAATCACGATCACTAATGATTCTTTTGGGTAGCCCATGTAGCTTGAATATCTCCTTGATAAACAACCTTGCAATGTCTGAGGCTTTATAGTTTGTCTTCACTAGAATAAGGTGTGCAACCTTAGTAAGCATGTCAACCACAACCATGATGGAATTGTATCCTCCATGAACTAGGGGTAGGCCAACAACAAAGTCCATACTGATGAATTCCCATTTCATTTGGGGAATGTCGAGTGGTTGTAACTTTCCTAGCATTTTGACATGTTCGGCTTTGATACGTTGACAAGACAAACACTCAGTGACATATTTGAGAACGTCACCTTTAAGCCTCTCCCAATAGTAGCTCTTCCTAACTGCATTGAGAGTCTTGGCATAGCCAGGATGTCCTGAGAAAGGGGAAACATGAGCTTCCCACAATATCTTCTGCTTAAGTGACTGGCTTGCTGGTATACATACTCTCGTTCTATAGTAGACAAGTCCACTATTGATAGAGAATTCATGATACTTAGCCTGTAGCTTTTTTTTTTTGGTCCTAGTCCCTGATAGAGATCTCCCTTAGCATCTTTTGATAGGATGGATCATGACATGCTTCTTCTCTAGCTAGCTCAAGTATTGGATTGTTTGGCATAGATACCTTTGTAGCTAGAGACCTAGCTATTGATGGATTTTGCAAGATTAGTGAATTAAGAAATGCCTTGTGACTGAGTGCATCGGCAACTATATTCTCCTTTCCAAGTGGATACTTGCTTTCAAAATCATACTCCTCCAGCACTTCAATCCACCGATGTTGCCTCATGTTGAGCTCATTCTGGGAAAAGATCCACTTGAGACTTTTATGATCAGTCACTAGTGTAAACTTGTTACCCAACAGGTAGTGTCTCCAAATCTTTAGGGCATGGATGACAGCTAACAGTTGTAGATCATGGGTAGCATAATTCTTCTCATGGCTCTTTAGTTTCCTTGAAGAGTATGCTTACAGGGTGACCTTCCTGCATGAGTAGACATCCTAAGGCAAGCGCGCTAGCATCAGTTACTACCTCGAACTCCTTATTGAGGTCTCGAAGTCTTAGGATAGGTGTTGATACCAACCTTTGCTTCAATCTATCAAAGCTGGTTTGTTCGGGAGTTGACCATGCAATAGATGTTTTCTTCTTCAGTAAGTCCGTCAGAGGTGCTACAATCAAAGCATAGTTTTTTATGAAGACCCTATACCATCCTGTCAATCCAAGAAAACTGTGTATTTCTTTGACAGTTGTTGGTATTGGACATTCTAGCACATCTCTGACTTTGGCCAGATCCACTGATATTCCCTCCGTTGATACAATGAATCCCAGATATTCAATCTGACATTTGAAGAATGCACATTTCTTCATCTTAGCATAGAGCTTATGTGCTCTCATTGTCTCAAGGACAATCCGAAGTTGGGGTTCTTGATCTTCTTCCTATTTGGAATAGACTAGAGTGTCGTCAAAGAAGACGAGCACGAAGTCATCAAGATATGGTCTAAAAATATCCTGCATTAACTTGTTGAAGGTGGCAGGTGCATTCGTGAGCCTGAATGACATTAATAGAAACTCAAAGTGTCCATATCATGTGTTAAAGGCCGTCTTTGGGATATCTTCTTCCTTGATCCTTATCTGATAGTATGTAGACCTGAGATCAATCTTGGAAAAGATCTTCGCACCCTGAAGACGATCAAGAAGCTCATCTATTCTAGGAATAGGATACTTGTTCTTGACAATTGATTGATTCAACCCTCTGTAATCAATACATAGTCGAAGCGTTCCATCTTTCTTTTTCTGGAATAGTACTGGAGCTCCCCATGGTGAACTGCTAGGATGGATGTAGCCCTGATCTAGCAGTTGCTTGAGTTGTTCCTTCAGCTTAATTGTTTTCGGGATGGACATTCTATAAGGTCTCTTTGCAATTGGCACAGCTCCTGGTACTAGCTTGATCTCATGATCCACTTCTCTTTGAGGTGGGAGTTCTGTCAACTCTTTAGGAAATACGTCTGCGTATTCCTTCAGCCAAGAAATTCCTTCACTAGACTCCTGCTTCTGATCTAACTTATTGAGCTTAATCAAGTAGGACGTAGTCCCTTTCGAAGTTCAATTACTCTTGGGGCGATGGGACAAGCTTGTTACATTAATTTGAGGAGAATAAGATGTTGTTGCATTCAGCTACAGGAACTGAGTAGTAGTACGGATTCGGGTCATCGACTTTCAGGAATCGATAGGTCATTGGAAGATTATGGTATCTTTTCCTTTGATATCCGTTCTTCTCATGACATCCCAACACCTTGATTCGGTCGGCATGGATTACTCGAATCACTTCCCCATACACATACTTATTCTGATTAACCCTTTGACCTCCGACATGTAGGGTCGCGTTTGCGTGAGCCTCAATAAGGACAAACAACTTCACGATCTTTAAGTCCTCCATCCACTTGATTCTCTTCAAGTTAATTTGAAGGTATGCAGGTCGATGGGCAGCTATGTAATAGATCCCTGAAACACCCATCCATCTCTGTTCCACGTACACAGGCGATGGATTGTAAATGTGGTCTAGGATGTTCATCATCTCAACCCTTTGTCGATAATCCGGGGAATGCATCGCGGTCATAAACATAAGTCGGAAAACTAAGAACTTGTTCCATGCTTCATAATTCTGCAAGACAGCATCGAAAGTAAGGAAATATTTGGAACAATAACATTTTCTTTACTTTATCTTATTAAGATTTCTTAAAAACAAATCCTTCGTTGGTTTACTCTAATACCAATTGTAACATGTCCACCTGTTCTCTTCAGGACACATCTTAGCAGTCCATCGGAAAGGAGATCTAGAAAGCTCCGCCCGACATTCCCTTGGAATGTTACGGGGTTTGCAATCCAGGACTTTCCACGTCTGCCACGTAGCAGAAGTATTCTGGCCATTCCCACTTAGTATTGACCTGAATTAGGGTTTCCCTTAATGGTCATTTCATAAACGGCAATTAGCGTCGAACTCGAGTGAACTACTTTACGCAGAAAGCAAGGGCCGAAGCAGATTCTCGCTGCACTTGGTTCAAGGAGAATGGGAAACGAGAGGGATACGAAGCTCAACCTCTCTACCATAAAGCATAGCCCCATTCCGTTCCCCTAAAACAGTGTAAATCGGGATTATTATAACGTAGACTCTAGGTCAGCGCCCTTGCTGTTCATTTCCTTTGAAACGATCTTCTTGCTGTCCATCATGATTGAGAAAAGTTCTAGGCCAACCAGGACCACCCATCCGTAGGACGGACCCATGGCCACATCCACCGCACTTTCCTCAGGTTGTTTTAGTTATTTAATTACCTACCACATTTAGTTGGACATGCATCAATCCGCTTCCTTAATTATCCTGTTAGGCACTGGTTCCTTCACGTAATCATAGCACTTGACATAGAAAAGCAATGTGAAACAAGTTCCTTTTCAACTGCATATCATATTTATCTTTGGAATACATTTATAAAGTCCAGCCCGTAGGCTTATCCAAAATCTTCCCGAAGGCTATCCAGCAATCCACAGGGGTTACTAATCCAAGATTCCGCCCGTAGACTAGTATGCGGGCCTCAAGATCCAATCCCGAGTCACGTTGGCCTCTTGTGCATGGCGCGGAAGGCGAGGGATTTACGACCAGCGCCCCCCCTGGCATCCAAGCATCCTCCTGCTCCAAGTAGCGTTCAATGGAGAGACTCTCCCAGTGGGTTCGGTCCACCATCTCGGTGCGCTTAACAACCCCCTTGGTTAGGGTCGGACAGACAGCCAGGGGTAACTGAGGCTGCCTCTCCGTTCAGGCCTTCAACCTGAAGCATTAGATGTCTTTTCATCCTTTAATTCTTTGAGCAAACAAAGCAAACGGTGCTCTCTAAATTGTTACAAGCACAATCATTTCCAGTGGTCGTTATTTTTGGCCAATTGCTAAGGAGTGAATCCTTCTTTCTGAATGCATTCACATTCAATCTGGGATCAATTGCCACTTGGCAAGATTCCCAAGGGTTTTTTTGTTAACCCTTATATCCTTGGGTTAGGGCCGTACCCTATCAACCCAACTTAACCAATACCTTAAGTTCTATTAGCAGGAAATATGTCATTCCAATTTACTGATTGGTCTTTTGCTTCCAAGCAATTATCTAATCCCCTTGTCTTAGTCACTTTTCCCAAGAAATGAACTATATCAGGACGATTACTCATCCTCTTGCAAGATAAACTTGCGCAAGAATCTGCCAATCCTATTCTGAGGAATTGGCCATTCCCTTGTGATCAAATCACAAAATCATGCGACTCTACCACTTGTTTCACAAGTGTCGCACTTAACCCATGGGACTATTTTACCCATCGAACGGCGTCTTCTAACCACGGAATCATGATTGGATAGGAAATAGGGTTAGGGTGTCTTCATAACAACCTGTTCCTGATGGCACTAGGCCGACATTGTCGATCCTAGGGTTCCAAATTCAAACCGAGTTTCATCTTTTTAGCAAGCGATCCTTAGTATAGAAACCCTAGATCGTTTCTCGCAAGTATGTCCTATTGTCCCTGCATTCCGTGAATGTGGACAGGTCTTTAGGGTATGAGAGTTTCAACTTGGCAATAAGTGCAACTAGGTCACGTCCTCAACGTGCTAAATCCTAGTTAGCACTTTGGGATATGTTGCCTTGATTTAACCTTTCCTAAGCAAGTCCCTCATGTTTTAGGTGTTTAGATTAAACCAATTTACTTGTCTATTCTTGAAGATATTTACGATACCATTTTTGTAATCTCATGATTTGTTGCCTAGGTATGAGGAGATTTACAAACCCTAACTTTTCTGGTTAAGATCAAAGCGTATGTTAGGTTATGGCATAATTCCTATTGATGCAATCAAGATTCATGCTACTAAGCTTTAGGGTTTTATGTGAACCATGCAGCCTTTTCTTAATTTCATTTCTGAATGAATTATTCATATGCTGAATTTACACAACCTTTCGTAACTACTTACGTAATTGATTGAGATTTATGCCAATTTCCTAGAGATTAATCTACTTCATGTAGACTAGAATCATTTCCAGGCCTTGCAAATTCCTACGGCTATTAACAACCTTCTTTAAAGAATCATTTTGAAGAAAAGATGTCTAATATTGTGATATGCGATTTATTCTTTCCATGCAATAATCGAAGTGTACTACCATAATTTCGACTTGTAAAGATGGGCATTAGTAAATTTGTTACTTTGCAATGCATAAAAACCATTTGCTAAGAATGCATAGAGATCTTATGCTTCATTCTTTTTCTTTTTTTTTTGATTCATTGAAAAATACCAATGACTAAATTCTTCAATCGTGAGCTATTAGCCAAAGTATTTCAATCGAAAAAGTATATTCTAATTCCATAAAATGATCCATGCACAGTTGTAATATTAAGACGTAAACCAAAATTAGGAAGAAAACCTAGACTTGTGGTGAAATGTCCACATGGATGTTAGGAGATGATCCTCCTGCCATTGCGCCTTGTGCCTTTTTAGGAGTCATCGAGACTTCGACCTTCTTGCCTTGGCCGCAGACTTATGACCTTGGCCCGTTTCCCTCGCATGCGCAATTCACTTGAGAATCGACTTCCTTGACCAATTCCATCGTCTTTCAGAACCGGGCTTTACAAATGGAAACTTATGAACTCCCCTTCTTTTTGGTAGAAGTTTCGGGAATACAAGTGTTCTTTACGGAAAGGGGCTTAACCGTCTAGTGTGGGAATCCATGGAAAGGAGAAAAATAGCTTTGTAGCATGCAAGGGGGAAAAAGGTTGCTTAAATTCCAGGGGTTATAAAGACCCCTTTGGAAAGGGTTTATAAAAGTCCCCAGGAAGAGTTTTTTAAGAGAACTTGTTGATAGCCTCCAATTTTGTCATCAAAAAGGCTAAAAGCATGGGACTCTACATTGACAAGTTATTCACTTTATCAAAAATATTTGTGTTATTGTATCTAAGTTTTACTTCATTGATATATATTTTTATGTGTTGTAAATGCTTGGCTTGGAGCTATAAAAGCCATTGCATGTGTTCTTTTATTTTAAAACCTTAGGAATCTTGCCTAGAATGCATGCAACACATAAGGGCTTCAACCTTTGCTTTTGTATGGTCGAAATATTTGATTTATTAATAAAGGTTCCAAAAGGGTGCAATTGGGGTTCTTGGGAAAAAGTGGTTGAGGAGGTTGGAGCACGGCAGATTGTGGTGCCTCTTTAACTTCTCTCTTCCCTCTTTTCCAAACTCTCTTTGTCCATCCTTCTTCTTGCTCTTCCTTTGTGCTGCAACTATGGATCTTGAGTGTGTAGAGGAAGAGGAGGAGCCTCCTAATTTTGTTTCTTAATTGGTGAGGGTGTGTCTTGGGTCTTTTGTGTGTGTGTATTCATGGCAAAAGAGGTGTGTTTGCAGGCTTCATGGTGAGGAGCAAAGCTCCAAGCATATACTTTGTTGCTCGGTACCCTGGTTTTATGCTTGTTTGTGTGCTGGGTGAGAGCCAGCAGTCACTTGTGAGGGGGAAAAATCCACAGAAGGGTTTGAAAACGGCTTTGTGTAATTTCTAAGGGGAGAGCTTTGAAAAACCCGGCTATGGTGTTTTTTGGGGACTCCAAGGGCCGAAAAAGGTGCTTAAACCAGGGTAATAAAAAACCTGCTTGAGAGGGCAAATAGGAAAGGGGCCACGGGAAGGGGTTTAGAAACCCGGGCCAATTGGAGCTTGTGGGGAACCCAAGGAGAAAAAAGGGCTTAATTTCATGGATAAATGAGCTTTTAAAGGGGCTTGGGTGGAATGAAAAAGGGGGGAAAGGGGCTTAATTCTCGGGGGTTATATAAAAAAAAACCACAAGGGAAGGGCCTTATGAAAGCCTCACAGGAAGGGGGGTTAAATGACTTTAAAGAATTTCGGGGGCGGGGGGGGAACCCATGGGAAGGGGGGCCTTGGAAGAGCCTTTAGAAGCTTCAAGAAGATTCTTGAAGCTTCTGTAAACGTGGTGGAACCACGTGGATGAGAGGAGGGTGACTGAATTGGCAGCGGCGACGTCTTCCTTCTGTCGGCGGCTTCACGACGCAGTCCCTCGAGCTCAGGCGGCGGCTTACTCCTTCTCTCGACCTCCACATGGCAATGATGCTTTCCCCTCTCTCTCTCTTCACATGGCTTGCAACGTTATGGCCTTATAGGCTTCTCAGAATCCTCTCTCCCTCTCTACCTCACGGCCTTAGAGGGGGAGGTATTTATGGGAAGGGGGGGTAAGGCCTCCCTCCCCCACGTGGTGCCTGCATGCAGTCACTCCCCTCCACCTCTACACTCTCCCATTTTAGCAACATCCTCTTCCCTTAGCCACGCTTCGGTTGGGGAAAAGAGGATTAAAAAAAATTGCAATAAATCCAATATTATCCCCTTGACCTCCTCCCAAGAGGAGGTTCTCATGAAAATATGCGGTTTCATTAGACCATAGTCTCAATTTTGCGAATGGAGATCATGATACATTGTGTTAAAATTCGCACCATCTGTGAGAAAAATGCTGGCATTGTCATTTGCCCGGGACTTCACATGGCCTTGTAATATTTTCAGCAGAAATATTACAATGCTTCCATTGTTGCATTCACTTTTGACACAAGTAAGCTAGCCCAACAATACAAGTTGGCCCAAACTGTAAAATGGGCAACCAATCTACACACTTTAGCAATAAAATACATAAATACCCATTGTAATGTATAAACTCACACATGAGATGTCTATTTTTCTAACACTTTATTGTACGTGCTGGATAGCCCCTCTCTTGTCCTAAAAAGAAAATTGACTTAGACTTTTTTGGATCATTAAATTGAAGAACTTTATCATGGGAGGTGACCAAAATTCAAATTTTCTTCAAAAGGCTCAAAATGCAGCCTTTTCACATTAACAACTGTTCTTGCATAAATAATGTCAAAAAAGCCTCATTTATATGCATCTCTGCTCGCTCGAGTCATGTGTTGATGTGTGTCCCTCTTGCTTTAGCATGTCCACCATGACTGCTCCATTAATGAAACAATGAGTGCTACCACTGTCTACAAGTATAAACACATCCTTCCCATTAATTTTTCCCTTAATACAAAATGTATTAGGGCTTTTGGATATTGTCCAAGCATCCATAGATATGGTATAAATAGTGACATCATGTATTTCAACATGTGGTTCATTCTTTCCACCCACATCCCATGATACATGACCACCGGGGTCAAAAGGAAAAGAGTCAACATGGTCAAAGAACTCTTCTTGACCAAACTCTTCATCAGCACCATCCGTTCCAGCAATCATCATAAAAGCATGTGCATCCTCAAGGTCCTCCTATGAGTCCTCAAATACCAACATGCTGTGAACTCATGCCTTAGCATTTCTAAAAGCACATTTTGAGGCATGATCAGCTGTATACTTCTCGCCACACTTGAAACAAAGCCCTTTTTCCTTTCTTTCTTTCTACAAATCCATGGGACTTTGGACTACCAAAGGCTAAAGCATTTTTATTCTTGTTGTGCCCTTGCCTATTATCCATTCTCGGGCTGTTTGTTGTCCTTAAACTACTTTGTAGTCTTGAGTCATTAAAAGTGGGGTATGTGGGGATCTTAGGAGTGCTGAATGGCACGTTACCACCACCATAACTTGCCCCAAACTGTCCCGGCCTTATAGCTTCTCTTTGCTACCCAAAATGTGACTCCATAGGTCCTCTTTACTGCCCAAACACTGACTAAGATGTCCCTCTTTGCTATCCATTCTGAAATGAAGCATCTCGGTGATACTTACAAGAGTACCTCTCATCCAACTCAATAGCTTTGGACAAATCTGATGGATTTTGAGCTAAAAAATCAGCCGAGAGTTGGGGATATAACCCATACACATACTTGTGTAACTTGGCATCATCACTAATCGACTCAACATACATGGTAAGGTTGAGGAACTGATTTGTGTATTCTCTAATAGCAAGACCACGCTGTTCAAGGCCATACCATTGGGGGGAAAGCTTTTCTTTCTCCACCGACAAGACATATACTTGCACCATGAGTGCCTTGAACTCTTCCCACGAGTCTACTTTCTTATTTTCTCTTTTAATGTACCTCCACCATGTATGTGCAAATCCTTCCAAGTATATGGTTGCAAAATGGATCTTTTGGTCATGACTATGGGGCAAGATGTCAAAATAATCCTCAATCTTAGAAAGCCACTCTTTGAGTTCAGCTGGGGACGATGATTGACCATTCAGTTTTGAGAAAATAATATTTTATCTCAACTCTCTTTCATGATTAGGTGGCTATCCCATATACCCAAACTGAGGCTAATCCATGTGGCTGTCCAAAAATGAACCATTGTTAGAGTAATTTCTACCAAAAGATGGCTGAACTCGCATAGATGGTATGGGCCCTTGTGATGGCTAGAAATTACCCCTCATTGCATTGTTCATTGACTCCTCTTGCCTATGTGAAGGCTCCCTATTCAAAAGTGTTGTTAGGGATGCCCACTCTCCCCAAAATGCCTTAAGAGTTCATATATGTTGCATTCACTAATGGGCCATATACTCTTTCAGCATGCATACATGATCTCATCTTCCTTCCCTTTCATTTGTAATTCCATCCACTTAGTGAGTTGGGCAGCAAAGGTGTCCATAGTGGTCTGGTTGCAGTGGTTCTCATGGTCTTTCCACCTCGTCGCTCTGGAGCCATCCGTGCAAGTGAATTCAAGAGATAAAGAAGGAGGAATGAATTTGGGATGGGAAAGCGTAAGAGAAGTTGTCTTAGTTGAAGACCGAGACATAGGGGTTTGAGCTAACTCTCTCCCTTGCAGCCTCTCACGGTAACTCCTCTCTTTCTCTCTCTCTCTCTCTCTCTAGCTCCATCTCATAGCCTCTTGGAGGGGTATCCTTCTATCTCCCTCTCTCTACCTCCCTCTCGCAGCTTCTCGAGGTTTCCTTGTGCCTCTCTAAATTGCACACCATGCCTCTTATTTATAGCTAAATTAGAGAAGAAGGGTTGTGGCTAAGAAGAATAGCTCTTTATGGAGGGGATCTTGGCAAAATCAGCAATATGAAGCTTCCAAGATGTAGTCTGATGCTCAAATCACAAATTTGATGGTTTTGTTGGCTTCGAAAGGGAGGTAAAACACTAGGACACCTAATCAAAAATCTTCTAGATCGCTCCTTGTTCTCCCTGTTCAGAGTGTTGTTTGCTACGAGGAGTGTGATTTTGCCAATCCTTCTTTTTGTCTTAAATCTCCAAAACTGGCTAAAAAAGCCACTTGATTTTTTTGCATGACACCCTCTTCTAGAAGTTTCCATAGCTTTTTAGGATATTTACAATAAATAATATAAAAAATATGCTAGTTTTATAAAAAAATCTAGTATTTTTGGACCATCCATACCATAGACACTGACATTAATGATTTATATGGCTCATAATTGTTGTTTACGTTGTCGTATTGCTGCGCATTCGAGATGTGAAAACCACCCGAAAGTTGTGTGTGGGATTTAATACTTTATGCACACTTAGTTGTTGTGATTACATTTATTTTCTGCGTATGAGTATAGTGGCGAGCATGAAGGGTTGCTTTCAGGCAGGGTCAAGGAAAGAAGACATTACAACTATACAAACAGATGTAAGAGGAGGGCATTTTCTCAAATCTGTACACGATCAATCTTATTGCTGTGAATAGCAAATACTGCAATGTTTCCACTGATAATAAGCGTGTAATTAATATCGTCAATAGCAAGGAATTTGGAAAGGTTTCGGTTTATGTAAGGATCTTCTCACAGAAAGAAAGTTGATTGTTTAAGATGGCTTTTGCGGCATTTGGTACAACAAAGGTGGGAAGCATTACTTTTATTAGAAATGAATGGGATTGCATTATCAGATGTACAAAGAGTAGAAAAGCTGAAATCTGCTGCTAAACCCACTAGTGCTGAACACCTTTTCGGTTCCATGTGATGATTGAAGGGTCTAAGAAGGTTCTAAGGCACTTGTTGGGACATTTTTTTTTGGGTTCTAGTGTTTCATATTTAGTGGAGGCATATTCGAGCCTATGAAAGGAGCCGTGCTTTGAGGGGAAAAAGAGAAGCTTTTGGGCTATTTTTAAAAGGAGGCTTTTTGGTGGGGAAAAAGGAGTAGACACGCAGAGATTGGAGGAGAATTAGGAAGAATCGAAATGGACAGAATTCAGGTGGGGTGAGAGGCGGAAGAAAACGGCGTGAAGGGGAACGAGACAAGGATGGACAGCAGGACGATGCAGCAGGGAAGATGAGGAGAAGGCAAAGAGAGAGCACAAGGTTATGTCAGACTTACAACGGCTTATACAGCGGCATATTGGACAAGATGTGGGCCAATTCATGATCCGATTTAAGGCCTGGTGAAGGAGATGCTATTGCACAACATGTTCAACAAGGGAAACGTATTCCTAGAAGAGGAGAAACTGGTCTTTCAGATGAGGAAATTCAGAAGTTTGAGAGTTTGGATTATGTGATGATTGGAAACAGGCGTCAGCGCATGAATGCTATTCGTATCAGAAAAGAAAACCAAGTGTATCGAGCTGAGGACAAGCGAGCTTTGGCTATGTTCAACTATGAGGAGAAGTCTGACGAATAAACGGAATTCAAACTCTATCTGGGAATTTACTGTGAAGTGGGCAATACGAGCTTTATTAGAAGACTGTTCGAAAATTTTTGAGAACTTGAAGAGCACATCGCTCTGGCATTTGCTGGCTTTACAGCAGAGGCTTGAGTCTTGGAGAATAGGGCACGGGTTGAATGTCAGAGTCATAGACTTTCTGTTGAGGATCCTGTAACTGTTGAATACATCACTCGTTATATTGCTGGTCTACAGCAAAAGTACACATAAAGTGGAGGAGAAGTCGTGCTGATTGGTGACTCAGCGGATCGGAGATCGACAAAAGCTGATCGAGAGGAGGAGATGTGCGATGTCAGCGATCAATTTGGCCGAGTGGGATATACCCAGCTCTGACAGCTCTGAAGACACTCATAATCATCGACAACAAGCAGACAAGAGCGAAGAAGGGGAACTCTGCAATTTGGAAGTGTGAAACAGAGGATTGGAGGGTGAAGGAAAGAGGAGCAAGTCAGGTGTCAACTGCTTATCGACCATCCCTTTCTCTGCAGAATCGTCCTAATGCTCATGGCATCCCACTTACTTCTCAAAGTTCAATGCAAACACGCATTAATCAAAGTCAGAGATTCTTTGACCACATTAATGTGGCCCCTCTACAGGACCATTCAGCGGGCATGTCAAATTCTGTTAGTGCAGCCATCCGTGAAAGAGTGCGACGAATATCAGAGAAAAAGAATCGAGTAACAGAGAAGGTAGATCGAACAACTGTTGAGCAGATTTCCAGTCAAGGGACAAAAGATGAATCATGATGCTCCTTCCTTTTGAACTTTCACCTAATTAACTTGACAGAGATGAAGGGGATGCTAATCGGAGGGAGCACCTTGTCCAGATTCTGACCTGCGGTTAGGATTTATGTGGGCGAGGGAGGAAGGCCTGTCGGCACAGAGAAGCCTGTTGAAATCAAGAGGAGAGTGCAGACAAAAATTCACGGTTCACAACCCTTGAAAATTAAGTGTAGAATTTTAATTCTTCTGAAAAAAAAAGAACTTTGGCTACTCAGAATGCAAGGATGATGCAGAGCCCTATTGCCTTCCAAAACTCGGAGGCTATTTCAAACTGGTATCCCTTGACCATTAAAAATATCCCATTAAGATCTCCAAAAGCCTGTATCTGTTGGTATATTTGTGCTCCTCTCAAACAAGGCGTCTTTGGAAATGCTATTAGGAATCACTGACAAGAAGGACAACTCTCTTATGCATTGCAATCTACGGACTGCATGGTCCAACACAAGGGCATATTGTCTCTCTAGCATTGCATTTTGTCCTATACGGAGTTGTATAGAAAAGAAAAACCTGCATACAGTTTGTTGAAAACACTATATATATTTTGATATACTTAACAGAAAAATGTCTTCATGTGGATTGTAATTATTTCAGCTCATATGCAACTTGGACGAGAAGAGCAAACTGTACGATCATATTCGTAGATATATTGGTAGATATATTGGTAGATATATTGGAGCTTAAAGAATGGACAGATTATCCTGCATAGCCTGATCTTGTTTGATTGATCTTCTATCTTGGAATTGCTCAATAACCTCTGTGGTTGCGACTTTGCTTTCGAAAACCCTTCGACAACGTGGTAACTTCCATGATGGGTGCTGCAGTACTTCGTATTAAATCAGAAAAAGTGTCAAGTTACGATCCTTGATATTTTTTTTACTCGAGATCTTCTCTATTTAATGATTTTAGAGTTCTCAAGTCCATTTTTCGAGAAGCGAAGAAGATTTTAAATCAAAGTTGGGATATTTTGCTAGCACTAATAAGTTGATCCAAAATCTTTAATGCCTTTCAAACTCGAGAAAGTTTCTACATATATATCCTCCACATCATGTGCGTTCAAGGCCTATTTATAAATATCCTTATCTATGAATTTTACCTAAATAAATGTAACCCTTTTCTATTCAATCTATAAATAACCCCATCATATTACACCCTTTTGTTTGTAAGAAATGTATAAAAATGGTATTTTAAAAATACCTTACTATGAACCTATATGATGCACACATATATTCATGAGTAATTTACCTGAGCTTTCAAATACTTCAAAACTCATTTAGTTATAGTCCAATGTTTAAGGCATGGAGAGTTTTTGGTAGAGCTCATAAGACAAGGAGTAGTAGTAGGATGTGCCGAACCCAAACCAAACTTCTGAATAATATCTTTAATGAATATTGTTTCACTTAGTAATAAACACCCTTTTCTCAATAGCATTGAATTTGAATACCAAGACATGAGTGTATGTCTCCAAGATCCACCATGTCAAATGAAAAAGACAAAAAGCTGACCATGAATCTCTTCTTTCTAAAGATACATGGGTTTTAACTAAGTTACCACTTGGATGTACTACTATTAAATGCAAGTGGGTTTATAAGAATAAAACAAAAGTAGATTGAACATTTGACAAATTCAAAGCAAGGCTAGTTGCCAAAGGTTTCTCACAAATTGTAGGAGTTGTTTTTCAAGAAACTTTCTCACATATTGCTTGTGTTACCAGTATTTAGGTCTCGTTAGTTTTTGCTGTTGAGTTTGATTTGGAGGTTCACCAAATGGATGTGGAAACTACTATTCTTATTGGTGATTTAAAAAAGGAAGAGATACATATGGAGCAACGAGATCCTAATCAACTAGTTGAGATGGACATTCATAATTACCAAGAATAATATCATGCAAGTCATCACCTTCAAGAAGTAGCAACATCTTTACTTTCCATCCAAGGAATCCTTGTCCTTGAAAGTGAGGGATAAAACATTATCAAGAAAGGAAATCCATTGACGATTATAGAATTGGACATATCTGGCTAAGAGAATACATACAATATGAGATCACAGAATTTACACACCATATACCAAATGACGACAAAAATGCAATAGAGCAAGTCGTATATAGAAGTTATACTAGAAAGGAAGATGTTTATTTCAAAGATTATACTCCAAAATAAAGCTATTCAAGATAGATGTGTAATATTTCTACGCAACTAAAAGTTAGTTGGTTAGTTTAAAAGTTATTTATCAATTAATAAGTTAGTAACATTACTAATTAAAGACTAACTAAAGTAAAAACTAACTAGCATTAATACCTAACAATTTTTATTTAATTAAAAATATATTTAAAAAACCGAGTCGTAATATGAAATTATTCTTGGATTGACAAGGACCATAGCTACCCTTCACAAAAGTTATAATGTGAATGAGAGTTGTAAGCCATATTAATCACTAGTGTTAATGTGTATAGTATGGATGATCCAAAAATAATACATTTTGGAAAAAACTAGCATATTTTACGTATTTTAGATATTATCCTAAAAATATATAGAGATTTCTAGAATTGGATTTCATATTTTAAAAAAAAACAAGTGATGTTTTAGCTAGTTTTGGAGATTTTATCTTAAAAAAAGAAAAAAAAAGAGATTGGTGAAATCGCGCACGTTGCGGTCGTCATTTATAGGTAGTAGACAACACTTCGAAGATGGAGGAAAAAGAGTGATCCGAAAGATTTCTAAGAAAGTGTCTTGTAGTTTTATCCCCCTTTTGGAGCCAATGGAACCATCAGATTTATGATTCAAGCATCAGATCACTGATTTTTCCAACATCCCCTCCACAAAGAGCTCTTTCTCTTAGCCACAACCCTTCTTCTCTTGTGTAGCTATAAATATGAGGCATGGGAGGCACAAGGAAGCACAAGGAGACTCCAAGAGGTTGAGAGAGAGAGAGAGAGAGGAGTTATTCCAAGAGGCTACAAGGAAGAGAGTTAGTTCAATTCCCCCTATTCCGGTCTTTGATTAAGCCATATTCTCTCACGCTTTTCCATTCTCAAAATACATTCCTTCCTTATCTCTCAAATCTACTTGCAGACAATGGCCCCCAAGCAAAGAATGTCGCGTGCAGATGGCAATCCTACAACCAGCAACAAAGCTTCGGGCGAAGGTATCACTGTCAATCCAATTGGGGTACCGGTTGTAAGTATTATATTTCCAAATTGATAGATGCTTTCTTTGATTTTGGTACGATATATGTTAGGCCCCATACTATGGTGCACGAGTATAGGTCATTGAAAAGGATAAATTTCATCTCACATATTCGAAAGATGGAGCTTGCAAAGTGCATGTATCAAGGAAATTAAATTGCACCTAGTTGCATATGGCTTATTTGTTGATAGAGCAATTACAAGAAAGAATCAGTTAGGGGTTATGAATGACATAATCATAAAAAAGAATGACATTAAAAATTGTACATACAAGTGCTAAGTAAATTTTGCATAGAATCGCTCTTTGATTTGAAGGGGGACAATGAATATGTGATGGAATTATTATCACGTCTATTCTTATACTGTTTGGGAAAAATACACTTGGTTTTCATTGGTTGATCAAACAACTCCCTAAATACTTGTACATTCAACTGATTTTTGGATTGTGGTTTGGATGATTACTCCAAGTATTTGTCTTTGATGGTAAGATTCATGGCCAGGGTCTGTGATGACAAATTGCCATGGGGAATAAAGGAATGTTTTCTTGGAAGATGATATTACGTTGATTACGTTGATTGTGATTGATTCTTAATTTGATTAATTAAGGAAGGATATTTTATGTGGGTGGATCATCTCCAAGGTCACACTGCGTTTCAACCCGAGAGGGCACTACTCAATTCACGGGCCGAAGGTCAAATGGTGAAAAGGCCAACCACGGAAGTTGTGCGTCACTCCTAGGTCGCTTGGGGTCAGTGGAGCTCTGGAATCTCCTTGCTTAGTCTAGAACATAGCTGTTGAGTGCTGTGAGCCCAACGTCTAGGGCGTTGGAAGATCATATTCTAGATAACGGATGGAAATTATGGTGCCATGTGATTTGGACCGGGTACTTTTGTTGGACAGAAGGGATACATAATTTCTCTTGTATGGGTAGGAGACAAAGATTAACTTGAAGATAAGTTAAGAAACTTGTTTGTCAAAAGGACTCCTTGCTCTATTTTCGTGTCTGTGCCATAAATTACGCGAAGAACCATGTTCTCTAAAAGGCTTAATTAAGGAAGCTGATTTTAAATGACACACATAAATGTGATAAGACCTAATTAGATAACTAAAGAATGCTCATTGACAGAAGCCGATGGGCAGAACCCCCAACAAGTCCATCCTACGGTAGGGTGGTTCCAGAGAAATGGGAGGCTTCTAACAAGGTTTTACCGACCTTAGCAATTGTTAGGCTAGAACCATGATTCATGCCATTTTAGGGGACTAGAATGGGACTATGCCCTACAAGTAGAGAGGTTGAGTGGTGCATCCCTCTCATTTCCCATTCTCTTTGAACCAAGTTCGGCATGGATCTATTTCGGATTGGTATCTCTACGTAAAGTAGGATGTCCAAAACTTGAAGCTAAAATGCTATCAGGAGACCTTGATCCCTAGGAATCTAGATCTCATGTCGATCCTAGTGGGTTTGGCCATGAACATTATGTTGCAAGGTGGACTCAAGAAACCCTAGGCAACAAACCTCGAAACATTCCATGGGAGTGCCAAGCGGTGACACTTAGATTCGTTTCTTGATGGACCACTAAAGCGGGCTTGGATAGTCAATAGGTGGGCACATTACAAGATGAAACATGGAAAAGAATAAAGAAACTCAAAATATATGAAATATATGCTAGAATAAGTTGACCCAACATGGGCGATAAATATGAACAATGATCAAAATGTTATGGCTTTAATTTTTTGCTAAGAATAGAAGATGATATGGCTAGTTTTGGCAGAAACTTAAAAGTCTATTGTAGAAGTCCATATGAAAAGCTATTGTCATGTTTATTTTCCTGTTTCAAGTCCAATTTGCCTAAATTGACATAACTTTTGGCACATAACTCCAAATTGAGTATGGGTTTACTAGGAAGAAAGCTTGTGATTTCTTAAGAGTTTTCCAAATAGAAACTTGTAGGGTGTCCAAGCAAGGCATATCTACAATTCAACATATTTGTAATCTAAATGATGATTGAGTAAACATCTTCTATACTTCAAATTCATAACATAAGATACTCATAACATACACAACACATCAAATTTAAGCATGAAAAGAACATGAATCAAGAATTGAAGATATACAACATAGGTATACTTCTTGATTATCTTCTTCAAGGAATAGGCATACCATGTTGAGATACAGAGAGTACACACACACACACACACACACACACACACACACACACACACACACACAGAATGTATACTCCCAAAGACTATTTCATATTGATCACAATCTATATATATATAGGTGAGACCTAATATGGGTAGAGTGAGCTATATATAGCTCCAACACTAACTTCTCTTTTAATATAGTTCTGAAGAAAGATAGGATAATATTTTTGAGTGAATTACTATTGCCACATAAATATATAATAGCAAATATTAAAATTATAATTACCTTGAGAACCCTTTTGTATAGTGGAATATAGATAAAGACCAAGATAATTGTCTTAAGTGAATATATTGTCGCAATAGTTTGTGAAAAACTTATAGTGACATAGTATAATTTTACTTAAACCTCACATATATAGATATAGTAGAAAATTATTTTTCAACAATCCAACCCAATATGTTTTTTACAGCCCATAAGAAAAGCTATGGTAAATAATCAATGAAAAGTCTAAGTTTGAAATCAATAGCTACTTATAGCCCATATGTGAAGCTATGTAAAGTATTGATTGAGATTCTATTCAAGTTGCATAAAAACTAAGCTAAATGTCTCAATGGAATATATCCTAGACATATCTTGTGAAAAAACTTGTAGGTAAGTGTCACAAATTAGTTAACTATCACATATAGAGACATAGTACTGTAGTTATTATTTTTCTACTATCTAAAAAAGTACTTATAAACCATAAGAAAAGCCATAGAAAAATATTAAATAAAATTTTAAACTTCAAAAAAATAATTTACATATATCATAATTTATCACTAGAAATTATTTTCTAAATTATAAATCTATATTTTACTTGTAGTCAATATGCAAAGCTAGTGTAAAGATTATTAATTCAAATAGTATTCTAACTTTGAAACCAATAGTTTACTTATGGCTCATATGCAAAGAGATGATATATTAATCCCTACTCTAATTTATGATTTTAGATTCTAAAAGAATAGTTTGCTTATATTCTAGATATAGAGCTATAAAAATGTCCAATTGATTGTATATAATAGATCTATTGAAATTTTTAATTCATTCTTATAAGCAGGATGATTAATATTGCTTACCTTCCATTCAATAATTATTCTCAATAAATAGTTAATAAGAAATATTTGATGATAAACTATGTGAGATACCTTTCTATGTATGAGAATAAGTCTTGTTTGAATGAATATGTACTCGTTTGAGTATTTCTTATACTAATAACAACTATACAAATACTATTCATATGACATATGTAAAAACACATTGTGTGATTGTTCATCTCCCTTTTGAGAAATTGAATATAGCACCCTTTGATAAAATGATTCTTGAACTCTAAATAATGCAACGTAGGTAGATCCACATAAAGGAGGTGGCCATATGTTGTCACCTACTATGCTTGTTTCTAAATGGACATATGTGGCCTTTTACATTTTCATTGTTTGTAATCTCTCTTAATGTCATTCCATCTATCTTTCTCTACTCCATATTTCGAGAATTAGCATCAAAGAGGTCTACTCGCATGACTTATAGCTTGAATTTAGGCTTATTAAGAAGATCATCAAGGTGTACTCAAAATTTTGAAAAAGTCTAATGTTGTTAATCAAGCAGTGATCAAGAATAATCCTCTCAAATAACTTGAAGACACAAGAGAAAAAGCACGAGGAGGTTACTATATGTATATCATCTACATCCGTGCATTCAAGGCCTATTTATAAGTATCCTTATCTGTGATTTTTTCTTGAATACAACATATCCCTTTTCCATTCAATCTGTAAATAGCCCCTTTATATTACACCCTTTTTTCTATAAAAAATGTGTAAAAATAGTATTCTAAAAATACCTTAATTTGAATCCACGTGATGCACACATATATTCATGAGTAACTTATCCAAGAGAAAAAGGAGTGTTGAAAATATGAAGGACTTTGCCAAAGTGAAGAATCCAACTTAAGAAAACCACTTATACAAGAACAAACATGAACAAAACAACTAAAATATCAATGCCTTTAGTAGCCATAGAGCATATAAAATGTAGAACAAAAAAACTTAAAATATCAAACTTAATAATCTTACAATCTAGAATGCGTATTTAAAACAATCCTATATTATATTTTCATTCATGATACCTCTAGGAAAACAATAAGGACACAAAAAACATTTCTATATTTGATGACAAAGTGCACAACCTTCATACCTGAAATTCAAGTGATTATGAGCCACAAGCTATTGTCACTATAATTGTTGAAACTCAAGAGAAATGAAGCTCTCTTGAACGACACGGCCTTTAGCTTATTCTATTTGATTTTTGTTTAACTATTATGACCCTCTCACTCTTCATACAAGTGATAATTTATAAACAAGAGAAGGGCCCCTTATCCCGAGGGGGTCCATTAGGGTTTATTGTATGGTACCACGTGAGTGTAAGGGAGGGGGGTTATTTAAGGGAAGGAAGGTACATTTTATAAGGTAAGGTCCCATAAATAGGGGGTAGATAAGAGGTATTTTCATATATTTATTTCACGCATGTGATGTCTCCTTATTACTATTAGTGAATCCCTCGTGCCCTTATCCTTAGCTTCATGCCTTTATACAAATTTTTTCTTCAGCATCCTCATCATGAGTTTAAAATATTTTCAACTTTTTGTTAATTTTTAAGATTTATTCAAAAGCATTATCACTTTTCTCCACAAATGCCTTTGTTTTTTTACACACTTGTTGCTTCTCTTGCATGCTCCTCTTGAATTATGATTTCTATTGTTGTATTTGCTCTTGATACATTGAAATGTGTCCTATCCAAAATGTGATTTGAAGATAAACTTCGTGTTGAATCACTCATGATATAGAACTTTGTGCAAAGACAAAAATCATGCCATGTATTCACACAAATGATGCCATACAAAAGAAAAAATGAATGCATTGATGAAATTGTGCATGACCTAACTATAAGTGCCCATGCTTTATGTAGGATAAAAATACAATTCCTTAACTATTAGAATCCTTAACCACACCTCTCTTTGCATAGTGAAGAAAAAATAATTGTAGTCCTCTCCACCCATCCAAACCTCACAAACACTCAATAAATAATGTTCTTCATGATGTTGAGCAAGTAGAAAACCCCTCTCACATCTATAGGAGTCTTTCATGACCCTCAAACTCACCCAACCACTTTAGCCTCTCAGCATAAGGTTTCTAATTTAGTGATGAATATCCTAACTCTTCATGTGTGCAAAGAATTGTGCATGCACAATAAAAGGCACTCTCTCAACTGCACGTGCATTTAAGATTTATTGCATATAGTATCAATAGGCATCATGCCATGCTAGTGCACAACAATGGTGAAATTCGTGCATTTACCCAACCCATGTCATGGGAGTATTTGGAAAAGTAATAGGAGACAATGCGTGAGTGTAGTGTATCTGACAAGTGCAATGTGAATTGTTCATGAAGCCTTATACCATATGATGTGCAAGGATATTGATCAAAAAATATACTTAAATCTAAATGTCCATAAGCTTTCATCAAAATCTAGCTCTGAATTGTCCAAGAAAACACTAATCTTGACAAAGAAAATCAAGTTCTCAAGCACTACAAATTCAAAAGTAGGACAAAAACAATTCCATGTATGAATAAACACAAAAAAATTCAACTAGAAAATGATAAGGCAAACTGTTACACAAACAAGAAAGCATAAAAAGTCCTACCTACCTAGATCTTTGCTAAGGGTTTTCATTCTACGTCGCAAAAACACATGACATGGGGATACCTTGATACAATGGGTTCTACACACATACATAAGCTATGCTAGTTAATATATATATTTTTTCCTTTAAAATTTTACTTACTACACAATAAGATTCATAGTAAAACCTTATCAAGAGTAAGAGAGATCATTGAGAGTGACTGTGTACATTTTTTGTTCACACCAAAGTTAAACTTATCATGGTTTTCCTTGAATCACTAGTTGTGGTGGCCATAGGAAGACTTTGGTTATAGTTTGGAGATAGGAAAAGGGAATCTCTTGATTTCCTTTTAGTCCCACAATTCCTCTTGGATAGCAAGGAGAGTGGAGCCATCCAATTTAAAAAACTCAAAATGCAGTAGGATGGATCCATGTTCCTTTGAATAAACTTTTCAAGGAAAGGTAGAAAATGGGTGGCAAGGAGGATGAAGTCATCCGCCTAAACAAAATCTTGCTCTGTGTGTGTGTGTGTGTGTGTGTGTGTGTGTGTGTGTGTGTGTGTGTGCATCCCTATGATTTTCAAGGTCTCATTCAAAAGTGTGCCCTCAAAGGGGAAGAATGCCACATCAATGTATGCTAGGGTGTCATCCTTCCCTATATCATATATAGATATGATCTACCCCCTAGAGATAGTAAATCTTCATCTAGGGTAAGTTACTCATGAATATATATGTGCATCACGTGGGTTCAAAATAAGGTGTTTTTAAAATACATTTTTTACTTATAGAAGGGTGTAATGTAAAGGGGTTATTTAAAGATTGAATAGAAAAGGGTTATGTTTTATTCAGGAAAAATTCACAAATAATGATATTTATAAATAAGCCTTGAATGCATGTGATGTAGAGGATATACATATAGTAACTTCCCCGAGATATTCATAGTCGTTACTAGCATGATTTGCCTCTAATAATAATGGAAAATAAAGAGTCTATCTCTTCTCATAATTAAATTGCAAAGGAAAATAACTCTTGAACTAAAGGGTTTCATGTTCATATTGGGTTCTAAACCACTTGAATTGTTAATAGAATGATTCCTACTCAACTTTTTGTGAAGGATGGAATTTGAAGCAACAAATACTTTTTTATGAGTTTGGATTGGTTCGCATAATAGCATGCATGTATCCTCATCAAACTTGCAACTCTTAGTGTACCAAGGCAATGCACTATCACAATAGGTTTCCAAGTCATAAATCTCATGTATAATGACATACAAATTCATTGTAGCAAAAATAACATTAAAGAATTTTCATCCATAAATAAGGTGATGCATTCCCATACAAATAATAAATGATGCATTATGAACAAGATTGTAGAATAAGTATTGAACAAATTAAATATGTATTGCATGTATAGAACTCCAATAAGAAATAGTACATTAGAAAAATAAGAAATCAATATAATGAGTCATATTCATCAAAAGAGTGGCCATACACCGTATTCTATCAATCATTTTCCAAAGTGTCCCCCTCAATGCTCACATGGGTAGGAGTCAACAAAGGTCCCTCCAAGAAAAGATGTGTAATGCAGTAAAAAATGGTAGCGTCACAAATCAAAAGAGAAGCATATAAAACTAGAAGCCATGCACACATGCACCAATGGTCTTGTACCACAACCCATCTTTAGAGTTGGTCCTTGGGGAAGCCACAATGGATCCAAACAATACTGTACAAGGTCTCTATTGGAATATAAACTAGCTCTAAGGCAAGAATCCTTTCCAATCTCCATTTTTCTACTTGTGGTTGGGAGGTAGTGTCAAAAATGCATCGCTCAAAGTCTATGCCATGTAATCTTTGAACATTGGACTCTATTATCGATATTGAAGACAAGAATTAGCAATCCCAAAGCATGTAAATAAGGAATGCATTTATCTACCATACAAGATCAACACAAATATCAAACACTTAAACATGTCACTCCAACAACTAAAATGCAAAGGTTAAAAGCATTATGTACTAGAAACTCTTACCATCAACCATGATCACCCTTGTTTTGGGGAAATGTCCTCCATAATGAGCCCACACACAATCTTGTTTTTTGACTGGGGTGCATGTCTCTAAATCCATGAATGAGAAGGACATAAGGTATATAACACATAAAACCAAGGTGATTAGATATAAAAACATTGAGAGATGCTTAGCATTAGTCTTATAATAGTAGAGAAGCTACTTTGGTGGCAATATGAGCCCTCTATAATAAAAAATTATATTCCTCATCATCAAGAAATATTAAGAATTAATGCTTTGAGGGAGAGATGTGATCAGCACAAGTTAGTTGTTGAAAGAATAGAAAGGCTCAATAAAGTTAGGAGTTGCATATTTTTATGTCAACCTTTGAGATCATTATCAAAGAAAATTGAAAAGTTCTAGTACTTCTAATCAAAAGCATGACAAAAGATTTTTTATCAAGTGAAAACTTTCATGAAAAATACATTGGTATATATAGCATACATCCCCATTAAGAGAATTATGCGTAAGAGCTCCAAATAATGTTGTTGTGTGTTGCTTTAAATAAATTTTATGCACATTTTAAAATAATTTTTTTGTAGATAATAAATATCCACTTGAAATTTTATGCAAATAATTTATTCTATTATCTTACAATATTGGTATAGTCCCATCCAATTTTGGTATCACACGCAGATATTACTTCAAATATAATGAGATAGGACTTGAGCCACTAAAGGTGCTTGCAACCACCTTGTGGAAAAGTACAAGTCTAATGTTAAAGCACCAAAGAATTGATCTAAGATAGGTGAAACATAAATTTCCCATTCAAAGTCAACCAAGCATGCTAATGCAATCCTAATATTGAAATTGTGGTCCTCTATCACTTTGTTCCATTCTATGCATCCGTAGGAAAATTTAGGAGAATGAAATTATTGGTCCAAGCCATTCTAACCCTCTTCTTCCCATAGTAAATCCCAAGTTTATTTGTGCCTAAAAAGAAGATATGGTTCTTACCAAAATCTTTATTAATAATTGAAGTTGAAAGATCCCTATCCATGACTATATAATCTTCTACACTATGATATTGTTTTATCATTGTGATATGTAGGTCCAACACCTTCAAAATTTATTGCAACAATGTGGGTAGACTAGGATGTGTAGATTGAAAAAATTTCAAGAATCGTTGTAGTAGTGCAAGCATGACTTTTGATGCACACAACTATTACATGCATGTATTTCATATTAAGAAGCACATCACTACCTATAGTTGTTCATCCATACTACACATGATCCTTCTCCACATTAGATTAAGCATAGTGTAGATTTCTACCACACTCCCTCTTTTGATGTATCCAAGTACTTAAACACAATGTATTGGATACCCTTTGGGATACTACATGTGCCTTTTATCCCAACTAGTTTTGATATCATAGAGTAGTTGTGTTTGGCATGTGATCACATCTTCCATCTATAATACTTATCTATGCGCATGTTTTGATAGAGGGTTTTAAGGATAGGGATCTTAGTAGCATTGTGGTATGTATATCATCTTAGGTAAATTGGATGCAATATAATGAGGCATGTGAAAATGGGATTAATGTGTGGAGCAAGAGGAATTTGTCCGCATATCCTTGAGATACTAGATTGATTCACTAATTAGAATACTAGCATAGGGTGAATGAATTTAGTGGGCATGGAATATTAGTCAACATAGCTCTATGGCCTAAGTCTTAGGGGATTTACATTTGTGAGATCATGTATGCTTATACACGGAGAGATAGAGAGAACCTAAGATGGATACAGCATTACACCATGCCTATACCCCTCGAGGGCCCACTACTAGAGATGGAGTGAGATCTTCTATAATATAGACATTGGAATAGCACATTCTAAAAGCCCTAAAATAGATATCATAGAGAGGCACATATGTGGAGGTAATTATTGATGTGGATGATTGAGTTTTTCTTTGTGCTACTAAGGCAAGGCTTTTGACTACTAATATAAGGTTGTCTATTGGCACTCCTTTGACACTTGAAATCATTTAGTGAAAATAGTTTAACTCTCACAAAAGTTACTTAATAATCAAACTAGTGCATCACTCTAAATCATAACCTACACTAAAGAAAATTGATTGTCATGTTAAGAAGAAGATAAAAACAAATTATAATAACCATGTTGTTTCTTATCGTATTAATATAGTTGGTTGTGTTGTTGTTTGAAAAGCACGTGCACACACAAACACACAAAAAACGTAGATATGTACACATATAAAACATACATGTATTTATATGAGAGAGAGACAGAGAGACAGAGAGAGAGGTTTTCTATTAGACCACTATAACTTCACACTACACTTCTCTATGTCTAGTAATATTTGGAAAAAAAGCACATGAAAATGTTATATTTGGCATTTCCATGTTGTTCCATTAATAATGTCAACATCCACATTAAATATTAGCTATCCTTCTTAAACTTTATCAATTGTCATTTTAAATCCAGTCTTAACAGAGATTTATCAAGTGTCATAAAGCATATAACAATGCATGTCTTTCATGCACACATCCACCGTCACTCCATGTTGTAAATAGGCATATTTCGCATTGACATACATAGAATTTAAATTATACACTGCAATTTGAGGTAAGAGTTTCATGAGTTAGTAATGTAGGATTCTTCAATACAATTGATTGGATTGTTGTGCACAAGAAAACTATCACAACTAACCCATGTAATATTCTATCCACCACAATAAAAGGAAAAAGCATTTGGGATGTAATATCTCATGTGTCATTACAAGTTTGCAAATAGCTTGTAGGTATTCTCATCCATAACTAGCTGATGGATTGAAGTGAAGCTAGCTATTAAAGTTATTACCAAAAACAAAGAAAGAAAAGATGATCTTAACCAATACTCTTTGGTACACAAATTTATCTTGAAACAACTGATATATAAAGCCATTGGAAAAATAAAGACCAATGGAGTGTAACCTAGCGAGCCAACAATAGCATTTATATCACTAAAAAATGGAAGCATCGCAGCTAGAAGAGTAGCTATTAGCATAAAGATTGTTCGAGGTAATATTTTGGTAATGAAGGTACCTAAAATTTCATTTCCTTTTCTTGAGAGTCTAAATCTTCTTTCAAACACCTCGAATGATGGTTGCGAGTATAACTGCAAATCACTTTTTTGCATTTAGAGACTCTCCTCTCTCTCTCTCTCTCTCTCTCTCTCTCTCTCTCTCTCTCTCTCTCTCTCTCTCTCTCTCTCTCTCTCTCTCTCTCTCTCTCTCTCTCTCTCTCATACATGCATGTGTGCATGTTTGCTTGATTTATACATTTTACTTGTGATCTTATCTAGATTCTTATTGTCATGGAGTCTGGATTCTTATAGAGCTATGACTTTCATTTACTCAAATATCTTCTCTACTTAATAACTCCAAAATAGATAATATTTATTATGCACATGGTGAATGGTGAAGTTTTGTTAAAGAAAGTGACAAGGAGAGAGAAATAGTAGAATAGGAGAGAGAAAGACAAAAATAAGTAAGAAGCCATTGAAGTTGTGAGCAAGGTAATGAGGAGAGAGACAATAATGTATTAGTGTGCCAAAAGATGAGAAAATTTACATGTCCCTTTCTTTTATACCTATGTCAATGTGACATGGTATTACTATTATTTTCACACTAAACCACTATTCTTCCAAGCTTCTTATAATCCATCCCACCCCAAAGGTTTTTGCCCTCAAAAACAAACTTACAAAGATTGGAAAAGGATGTATGGAACAAAGTACTACTCTATTTTTAGCTATAAAAATTGGGAATTGAATGAAAGATTAAAGACATATGGACCAAAATGAAGGAATGGAAGAAACTCTCAGCTATATACATGATCAAGAGCACTTCAAAAGTACTTGGAGCCTTAAATTCTTCAAATGATGGACCCAAAATAAAGTAGACAGTTTGTTGTAAGAACAGACCTTGTGGAGCCAATTCTACCATAACTTCTAATAGAAGTATCCAAATGAAGCATGCCACATGTTAAAACATAGCTTTTGAAGAGTAATTTGAGTCTCTGTAGGTGGCATAGTTCTAAAAATTAGGCAAAATAATTTTTTTTTCTAAAACAGTCTAATATCATGTGCCTGTCTGCATCATAATTGGCTCCATAGTCAGTAAGCTTTAACCAGCAATGTGTTATGTAGGTAAGAAAACTCATCTAGTATGGAATCAGGCCTCCAAGAAGCTTCCTCAAGTGGCAAAAGTATCCATTTGATCAAATACTCAATGAGGGAGAGAGAGCAAAACTTCTTCTCACATTCACCTATGATAGCCTCTAGGATGTACTGAATAAGACCCTATTCATGAATAGGTTGCAGCTCATCAATTGCTTCAACAGGATTACCATAGAAAGGCTTGAGCTGACTAATATGGAATACATTATGAATCTTAGTGGAAGAGGGTAGCTCCAATCTATAAGCCAAGTCTCCAATGCACTTCATGATCGTGTAGGGGCCATAAAATCTGTGAGCAAGCTTATTATTGGATCCATCTTTCAAAGTAGAATACCGAGACTCGGTAACTTTCAACAAAACTAATTCTCCTTCTTGGAACTCTAAAGGTCACCTCTTCTCTATTGAGATATCGAGCTCCACTCGTGATATGCCAGGGTGACCGTTGTGCATTTATGTCACCGACGTGTCAGTTTGCAAATGCGGTTGGTACACCGCCCGTGAATAATAGCTACATGACAGCTATCCTTATCTACTCTAGTTCGTGGCTCAGTTAGTATGCCACCTTAGTTAGTTGAGTTTGGTTTGAGACCCATATATAGGGTTCTTCTATTTCTTTGTATTAGACTTCTTTTTGGCTTACACAAACTAAGAAGAGGAAAACTGTTTTCAGCCTCCACCCTTGTGTGTATTCCCCCATTGTGCAAGCAGAAAGCTACAAGTGAGACTCCTTCCTTCTCTCCCACAATCTTGACATGGTATCAGAGCCTTGTTCGTGGTAAGGAGCTCAAGAAAGCAAGCCAAGCTCGCGGTGTTCTGGTAAGAGGAGCAGTGTTGCTTTCATTTTCTGTTTTGGGAGCAGATCTCTGTAGGTAGCACAGCCAAAAATTGCAAGAGTGCATTGTCTCAGGTTGAGATGCCCTTCGCGGTGAAGCAAGAGCGCAGTATATGCTGCGGGTGCTGGGCTTTAGCCCTCGGCGACCCTGTTTTTTTTATTTGAGGCCATTTCGGGGCCTGTTTTGGAGGCGGAAGTTTTCTGCACGCACTCAGGAAAAGGCCTAGTTTTATGTTGTGCGACCACTATTCTACAGGTCGGTGAAAAGTTACTATAGAAATTGCATCGTATGCTTGTATGCAGAGACATTGGGAGTTACAGAATCATCCTTGGTTCCTGTTTATGCAAAATCGTCACTAGGAAGTGATTGTGTGGTCAAATACCACTTTTGCCAGTTTTGCAGATTTGCCCTTGTGAGGGTGAAGCTGTGTTTTTTGCAGTGTTTTGTAATGGCGTCTGATTCTCTTTCACAGATTGTAACTGAAAAGCTTGACAAGAACAACTTCCAAGCATGGAAGTTTAGAATGACGAATTTCCTTATGGGAAAAGGATATTGGGAATTTGTTGCAGGAAATGAAGAAGAACTAGTTCTTCCTAATGTTCCCAACCAAGAGCAAATGCAGGCATTTAAAGCATGGCATGAGAGAGCCAGGAAAGTTATGTATTGGCTGTCTATCAACATTTCAGACTCTATGATTGCGCATATTCAGGATGCAAGTACGCCAAAGGAGGCATGGGATACTTTGTCAAAAATGTATAGCACAAATACGCAAGCCAGGAAAATGCAGCTCAAGCAAGAGTTGCACAATGTGCAAAGAGAAAGTATGAGCATCAATGACTACCACATGAAGGTGAAGAAGATCGCAGATGCACTTACTTCCATTGGGTCGCCAGTGGAATATGATGATTTAGTTTCTATGACCTTGAATGGTCTAGGAAAGGATTATGCACAGTTCCGAATATCCATTTCCGTCCGTGAAAGATTTCCTGATTTTGAGGAGTTGATTGCTCTTCTAATTTCTGAGGAGCAGAGAAATGGTGGTGCATCTTCTTCAAGAGGAACTTCAAAAGAAGCTGTCTTCTACTCAAATGCTGGAAGAGGTAGAGGCAGAGGTAGAGGAGGTCGATTTGGAGGCCGTGGTAGAAATCAGAATATGCAGCAAACTCAAGAAAACGAGTCCTATGGAGGAGGATGTGGTAACTCTAGAGGCAGGGGTAGCCAAAGAGGTCGTGGTGGATGGCAAAGAGGCCAAAATGCAAACAGCAATGTTGAATGCTACTACTGTGGTAAAATGGGTCATATGGCTAAAGATTGCTATAAAAAGCAGAATGACATCCATTGGAGTCACAAATCAAGGACAAGAATTTATGGGCAATAGTACAACAAATGAAGAGGCCCATTAGCCAAGGATTCCCTATGACAATGAGCCCAAAACTGAAGCAAATGTTACCCATGATTCCAATGACTTCCAACAATTATCAAAGCAAATTGGTAATATGAATGAAGGTTTAATCCAACTTGCACATTCAATGAATGACAAATTGGGTAAGATGATTACACACATGGAACAGCAAAGCCATAGAATGGATGCCAAATTTGAACAACTGGTCACAGAATGGAAAATTGCAACAAGGAAATTATGCATCTTCTAGTAGACAGGGTGATGACAGAAATGAGCATTTGTTTATTGTGCAGCACATGAACAATTCTGTGACAAGTGCAGAAGAAAGCAACGATGTGTGGTATGTTGACTCAGGTGCATCAAACCACATGACAGGTCATGCAGAATGGATGGAGGATGCAAGGAAAATGGAAAAACGAGGATTTGTGGAGACTGATGATGATACTGCACATCCTATTGTGCAGATTGGAAAAATTCCTTTGTCTATGTAGGATGGGAAAAAGAAATACCTATCCGATGTATTTCATGTCCCAAATATCACCAAGAATCTGGTTTCTGTTGGTCAAATGGTTGAGCAGGGCTTGGAGGTCAGATTTAATCCTCATGGATGCTTTGTTGAGGATATGAAAAATAAAGGTCGCTTGATAGCAAAAGGAAAGAAGAAGGGCAGAATGTTTACATTGGATGCAGACATGTCTAAATTGAGTGCAGCAATGTTTGCACATGGGACCGGTGTAGTTGCAGATATTGATATCTGGCATAAACGCATTGGTCATGTTAATATACAGCGACTTAAATCAATGCAGGCCCAAAATATTGTTGTAGGATTGCCTAAATTCAAGGTTGCAGAAATGCATAAGGTATGTGAAGCCTGTCAGTTTGGAAAACAGGCAAGGAAACCATTTCCTAGACATGTTCAAGAGAGTAACAAGCCATTGGAATTAATCCAATCTGATGTGTGGACTACTAAAGCTGCATCTCTTGGAGGCTGTCATTATTTTGTCACTTTTATTGATGACTATAGCAGAAAAGTTTGAGTGTATTTTATGAAAAAGAAAAGTGAAGTGTTTGGGCATTTCAAAACTCTTAAAGCTATGGTTGAAAAAGAAATAGGCTTGCAAATAAAATTCCTAAGGTCAGATGGAGGGGGAGAGTACCTCTCAAATGAGTTTGCAAGGTTCCTGCAGGAGCATGGCATAAAGCAGCAATATTCATGCAGTCATACCCCACAACAAAATGGAATTGTAGAAAGGAAAAACAGGCATATTGGAGAGGTATCTTGTGCCATGCTCAACGAAAAAGTCTTGCCAGATTTTTACTGGGCTGAAGCAGTTGTTACAGCAGTCTACATAATGAACAGGACTCCCACTGCAGCAATACATGGGATGACTCCAGAGAAGAGGTATACTGGTAGGAAACCAGATATTTCTCATTCAAAAATATTTGGTTCCATTGCCTATGTACATGTGCCAGATGAGTTGAGATCCAAGTTGGACCCAAAAGCTGAGAAGTGCATCTTTATTGGTTACTCTTTGCAGCAGAAAGGGTATAGATGTTATAACCCTTCTACTCGTAAGTTTACAGTGAGCAAAGATGTTATTTTTGATGAGATGAGTAGCTGGTATAAACCAGTAAATGTGATTGATAATGTAGATGCACAAAATGGTAATGCTGCACAGAATTCACAGCAGCAGTCACAAGATATTAGTGGACCTGGAGTATCCTCTAGCAGTGGTTCACATTCTTCGCCATGGACAGGCAGATTGAGATCAAGAGAATCTTCTCAAAGCAATGCAGATAGTGGCATGCAGGTATCACGAAAAGGAAAAGAGAAGGTAGATCAGCCCATGTTTGATGTGAATGCAGGTCACTCTTATGTGGATGGTGAATCCAGTGGCTCAGAACAGAGCATTGATGATGAGTTGGGTATTCCTTCTATTGTTACACCTGGAGTAAGGAAGACCAGGGATGTTTTGAGAGCACCTGGGAGTGAACCTACTTTGCGCTGGTCTACGAGAGCTAGGTATCCTGTGGATAGACTGAAATATGATGGATTTATAGCCATTCACTATGCATATATACTCAAAGTGATATAGGAACCAGAACCCACTTCTTTTGAGCAAGCCATGGGAAAAGAAAAATGGAAGAAAGCCATGGATGAAGAAATGGATGCCTTGGAAGTAAATGCTACATGGGAATTGGTACCTTTGCCTAAAGGTAAGAATGCAATTGGCTGTAAGTGGGTTTATAAGGTGAAGCACAATGCAGATGGTTCTATGAGCAGATACAAGGCAAGATTAGTAGTCAAGGGGTATGCACAAACATATGGCATTGATTATGAAGAAACATTCAGTCCGGTTGCAAGGATGGCAACCGTAAGAGCAGTCATTGCTATGGCTACATCAAAGGAATGGTCTTTACATCAGATGGATGTAAAGAATGCCTTCTTGCATGGTGATTTGCAAGAAGAGGTCTATATGGAGCAGCCACCAAGTTATGTGCATGCTGTTCATCCTGAGTTTGTTTGCAGGTTGAAGAAAGCATTGTATGGCTTGAAGCAAGCACCAAGAGCATGGTCTGACAAGATAGGACAATATCTTGTTACTATTGGCTTTAAGATTTCCAAGGCAGACTTCTCACTTTATGTGAGAAAAATAGAGAAAGGTATTATGCTACTTGTCATTTATGTTGATGATTTGATTATGACAGGTGACAGTGATGAAGATATCCTTCATGTGAAAATGCTATTGAAGCAAAAGTTTGAGATGAAAGATTTGGGAGCGCTGTGTTATTTCTTGGGCATTGAGGTGATTAGATCACCAAGTGGGATACAGCTCTTGCAGAGGCAGTATGGATTGGACATGCTGTCCAAATATGGGATGACAGGCTATAAGCCTATTTCACTTCCTTTGGAGCAGAATGTGAAGCTGAGCGCAGATGCAGGTGAGCTTCTGGAAGACCCTACTATGTACAGACGCATAGTAGGAAGCTTGATTTATATGACTATTACCAGGCCAGATTTGAGCTATGCCGTTGGACTGGTAAGTTAGTTTATGCAGGCTCCAAGGAAACTGCATTTGGATGCGGCTAGACGCATACTCAGGTATGTGAAGTCCACATTGCAGTATGGACTACTTTATGAGATTGGGGTTCAGATACAGTTGCATGGATACACTGATGCTGATTGGGCTGGTAGTATTTCTGATAGACGATCTACCAGTGGATATGTGTTCTCTTTTGGGAGTGCTGCAGTCACTTAGAGCAGCAAGAAACAGCCTACAGTTGCCTTGTTGAGCACAGAGGCTGAGTACAGGGGTGCAGCAATGGCTGCATGTGAGGTAGCTTGGTTGCATAAGCTACTTTATGATATGCATGAGCCTACAGATGTGCCAATTGTCATTTATTGTGACAACATTAGTAGTATACACTTGGCAAATAACCCAGTCTATCATGCTAGAACAAAGCACATTGAGGTGCATTATCACTATGTGCGGGAGAGGGTTTTACTAGGTCTTATTGATCTAGTTTATGTCAGCACAGAGGATCAGGTAGCTAACATATTCACAAAGGCATTGGGCGCAGAGAAGCTGCGCAAGTTCAGAGACCTGCTTGGTGTGCAGGAATTAGAATTGAGCTCGAGGGGGAGTGTTGAGATATCGAGCTCCACTCGTGATATGCCAGGGTGACCGTTGTGCATTTATGTCACCGAGGTGTCAGTTGCAGATGCGGTTGGTACACCGCCCGTGAATAATAGCTACATGACAGCTATCCTTATCTACTCTAGTTCGTGGCTTAGTTAGTATGCCACCTTAGTTAGTTGAGTTTGGTTTGAGACCCATATATAGGGTTCTTCTATTTCTTTGTATTAGACTTCTTTTTTGCTTACACAAACTAAGAAGAGGAAAACTGTTTTCAACCTCCACCCTTGTGTGTATCCCCCCATTGTGCAAGCAAGAAAGCTACAAGTGAGACTCCTTCCTTCTCTCCCACAATCTTGACATTCTCATCTACATACATCCTCATTTGGTCTTCCCTTTTTGTAAGATTAATCTTATACTATTGAAGAAGGGTTTTCATTCTTTCCAATTCTTCTTTTCCATGAGGATCGATCCTTTCATTGAAGTTGATTGTGGGTAAGGGCACCTTAAACCATACATAGCCTCAAAGGGTGAAACTCCAATACTAGCATGAGTGGAGTTATTGTAGGCAAACTTAGCCAAGTGTAACCAAGAATCCCATGAATTCCAGACATCATAATAGAAATGGCAAAGGTAAGTCTCAAACCACTTGTTTACCATTTTTGTCTGTCCATTAGTTTGTGCATGATAGGTCATAGAGGAAGCCAATTTGGTGCCTATGGATGTGAATACCGCCTATCAAAAGTTACTCACGAGCTTTGAATCTCTGTCATGAAAAATCACCTGCAATAATCCATGTAATCTGAAAATTCGTTCCATAAATTGACTAGCCACTTGAGAAGCAATTAATTGGGTCTTGATTAGAATGAAATGGGCTTCCTTGGTAAGTCTATCCACTATCACATATATACTATTCCATCCCTTTTTGGTAGTCGGAAAGCTAGGAATGATATTCATGGTAATGTGCATCCATTTTCCTATAGGAATGGGTAATGGTTGTAACAAACCACCTGGCTTATGGGTGTTGTCCTTATTCTGCTGACAAAATCTTTGACAGCTTTCCATAGTCCTTTCTAATAAAATCTTTTACTGATCCTATCATAGGTTTTGAAAACTCCAAGGTATTCAACTAAAGGCGAAGTATGCAACTCCTCCATAATTTCTTGTGTAAAAGAAGAAGTATAGGGAATGCCATTTAACCAAGTTAGGCTATTATTTAATGCTAATAATATGAGTTATCTTCCATGAGACCTTGTTGTAATTTTTGAAAAAATATGGTTGAGCTCTTCATCCAAAAGATAAGCTTCCTATAATTCTTCAATCCAATCACTATGTAGCTCAGTCATTGCTAAAACTTTATAGGTCTACATACGAGAAAGAAAATCTGCCACTATATTGTCTTTGCCCCTCATATGAGTGATGTGAAAATCATAATTTTTGTAGTGTAGCTACCCACCTATGCTGCTTAGGAGTATATTTTTGCCCAACTTCTTCCTCAAGATCTTCATTTTCAGCACAGGTACAAATGTATTGGCATCATTAATGTCATCTTCAAAATCCTCAAAGACTTACATAATATGAACCTTGGCTTTTACATTTTTGTATACACACTTTGTGGCATGATGATCAATTATATACTTTTCTCCACATTTGAAGCATAAGCCTTTTTGCTTTATTTCTTTGTAGAGGTCCACATGAATAGACTTTAGATTCATTATTATTGGTTGAATTAGATTTAGGCTTGATGTCCCCTTGTTTAAAATCTACTATTGGACTACTTGTTGTCCTAAAATTAAAATAGTCATTGGCTGTCCATAACTAGGTTGAAGTGGGGACTCCTTTATATATTTCCTTCCATAGTGCTCCGCAAGCTCAATAGCTTTGAAAAGAGTGGTAAGGTTTTGCACCATACGATTAGTTGATAAAGATGGCTCTAAACCATACATGTACTTGTGGAATTTAGCTTCATCACTAATGCTCTCTACATACATAGTAAGATTGAGGGATTGGTTTGTATACTCCCATACACTTAGGTCTCTTTGCTCTTATCCCTACCATCTCTGTGCCAATTTCTCTATTTCAAGAGGAGAGACGAAGTCCTTAGCCATAAGTGTCTTGAATGCATCCCATTTCTCTACAAGTATGTTATCCTTCTTAATGTATCTCTACCAAGTATGCACAAATCCCTCCAAATGCAAGGATACAAAATGAATCTTCATATCATCAGTTATAGGGAATATATTAAATTAAGATTCCAATTTTCAAATCCATTTCTCTTGATTGGATGGTGAAGATAATTTACCATTGTACTTTGCCAAAATGATCTTATCCTTCAGCTCTCTTTCATGAGAGGATTGTTGCCCCAAAATAGACTACTCATGAGCATTAGGCATGGAACCCCCAAAATTGTTGAGAATTTGGTAGTCACACCCACTTATATGCCTCTTTGTATGGAGTAGTGGGCAAGGAAATCATTAATAGTCTAGGAAGAGGTCCTCAATCCCATAAGCACAGTGATGCATAATACCACCTATGGAGCTTCTATAAAGCATTGTACTTGACTAAGGCTTTCACAATGAGTAATGCAATATCATGATGCTTTCCTCCTTTAGTTAGTGTCATTTTCATTGTCAGCCCATTACACAAGCTTGTGTTTATGATTCCAAGCATCCATCTTGGAACCTAATTCACTTGTGTAACAATTGTCTACTCATTGTCTATGTCAACATGAATCTAACCTTTATCTTCCATCCACCATAGCTCCTTCCTTGCTCTAGATCCAACATTTTAACACGATATCAGAGATCAACTGAGAATGGCCCAGCTCTCTTTTCACTCCTCTAAGCTCTTCTTCATCCCATTCTAGCTCAATTTGAGTGTATGACCCCCCATTCTTCACTTGAATCTCATGGTCACTATTTGGCAGAAATAGCTAAAACAGTACCTACCTACCTTGGAGCCTGTGGATCTCTTCAAGCACACCATATTGTTCAGTACTTCTAGAGGGTTTCTCATTTGCTCAAGGCACACCATCCTATCACTTCAAACTTTGACATTGTGTACTCTGTAGAAGCCAACATTATCACGATTCTCCATTGTTATTTAGTTCATGTTGTGGGTAGAGGCCACCATTTGTCCTAGAAATGATGATAGGGATCTTAAGCTCCATATCTAAGCTCCCTTATCATGTAATTCCTTTCCAAATGATATACTCTTTGCGCTACTATGACTGAAAAACCAATTGGCTTGTTATACTGAAACCCTAACTCCTTAGCTTTTTGAGCGCAAGCTCATCTCTCACTTCATTTTCTCTCTCTTTCCACTCAAACTAACCTATTGCTACTCTAATTCACTAATCTACTTAGTGCCACACATCTAAGAAGGAACGATATTTGGAGATTTTTAGGAGATCTTAAAGACTTGGAAGATTTGGAAGACCATTAAGCAATATCAATACCAAGCTCTCTTTCCACTTCATTTTTTTCACTCTCCCTAAGCTAAATCCCAACTTAGTTTCCAACCAGGCATTCAACTAATTTACCAGCAAGGAGGGGACTCAAGCTACAAGACAAGCATCAAAGAATCATATTCAAGCTCAACATCAAGTTAAAGCATAGTATCTACAGAGAACACATGAAGCTAGCTACATCAAAGAGAAATTAATGAATCCATTTGAAGATTTTGAAGACATTGTTGTTGACTCAAAGATGATGATACCTTTGCTTGAGGGGGACATGGACATGAAGACCAATGCAAGCAAAGACCATAAACAATAAGATCAAGAGGACCATGAAGAAGAGGACCAAATGATCAATACAAGGAAAGCGGTGGAGAATGAAGACCAAAAGATCTATGATAAAAGAAAATCCAAAAATGAAGAAAACCACAAGGGCCTATTAGTCCTTGACCAAATTTTTACTAGACTTTTTTATTGTATGTACTTTCCATTAATTTTCCCTTCATAAGCAATGTAAACTCCTCACGTATCCTATGCATAACGACCTCTACACACTTAGTGAGGCCTTGTTATAGCCCCCCCTAGACGTCAGCCATGTTTGTGGTACCCACACTTGGTCTTTTCTGTGTGACAGCCTTTGGATGATTACCATGTTTATGACATACCCACACTTAGCAAGGTTCCTCTCATAGCCTTTGTACACTTAATCTTTCCCACAGCTCTAATTCAGGAGGGGTGTTTAGAATCTGGCAATCATACATACTTGTATGCCTCTTTGTATGGACAAATGGGCAAGGAAATCACTAGGAGTCTAGGAAGAGGTCCTAAATCCCATAAGCACAGTCGTGTAGAATGCTACCTATGGAGCTTCTATAAAACATTATACTTGAATATCACTTTCACAATGAGTAATGCAATATCATGATGCTTTCCTCTTTCAGTTAGTGTCATTTTCATTGTTAGTCCTTTACACAAGATTGTGTTTATGAGTCCAAGCTTCCATCTTGGAACCCAATTCACTTGTGTAACAATTGTCTACTCATTGTCAACATCAATCTAACCTTCATCTTCCATCCACCATAGCTCTTGCCATGCTCTAGATCTGACATTTTAACAAAAATAAGATGAGTCTCTCCCAATAGGTTGTTGAGGACTAGTATGAAACCTTTCCGTTTTGTTGAAAGAGGACCTCTAGGAAGTTGGGTATTCAACCCAAAATCTTGGGAATTAGCATCATTCAAACTTCCCAAATAGTCATCATGCCTTTGTGAAGTCTTACCTACTTCATATTGACTATTTGGAATAACCCTTCATCCAATGATACTATGACCTTGACCATTTTGGTTAGATGGCTGAAGTGGGGCTGAACGTTCACTATTTGAATGAGCTTTCTCCTTAGCTTCCTTGGTTCCCATTTGCATTTGCATCTATTGGGAGATTAGAGCCATTATTTGAGCATTATATTCTACTAACTTGTCAACTGAAACCTTTGTTTGGGTAGTGAAATCCATCAACTTCTCAATGGAAGACTTCATTTGTCTAGTAGACAATAGCATTTGCTCCACTCTAGATAATAGCTCCATATGTCTTTGGGCATGCCTATTCTCATGTCCACACATGGTATTATTGAGTGCATTGAATTTCCCATGCACTTGAGGCTCTTCAAGGCCCTCTTGAGGTGTATTATCTAGCATGGAATCTTTGATTTGCTGTGCATACTCATCTAGGCCTTATTCTTGCCTTTATGACCTACCATAGTAGTGCAATTGTATAATATCCCCTATCAAAAAATTGGCTATAACTTGAGCTAGGAAACTATGATTCTAAATTTTTTGATTCATATCAAAGACAAAAATGCCCTCTTCAATATGAGATATAGCACTTCATAACATGTTTAAGACATAAAAGTTTTTCAATTCAATCTCTGAGTCTGAACTATCTAAGCCTACACCCTATTTCAACATGTAAATACCCTATTCCACCTATTAAAGTAAAATGGTGGTTCCAAATGGCTATCAAACCCTGTAGGAGACTGAATAGGACTGTGGGCACCCTATATTACTTGTATTTGTACTTTAGTAATGAACTTGGTAAATGTAATGACCTATATATACCCTATAATGTCATATAAATCCCATGTTTTGCCCTATTTTCCTCTTGAAGGCACTTGAATCTTTGAAACCAATTCAATATTCCATTATCCACTTACTGTACATATGTGAGGGATAAAATGGTAGAACAAGCTCCCTACACAGGCTTCGAATCACTGGGAAGTGGGCAAAGTTCCCCCCTGGGTCGGTTGGTTGCACCCCTTCGGAATATTTAATAGTGAGGGAGGGTCACCTCTCTTTTGTCTAACTATCTTACCCAGCATCCACCTTTCTCCTCCATGGGAATATGAACATGGCAATAGCATATCACTCAACATGAGATGCATTCCTAAAATATCCATTCAGCCCTTTTCATGAAATGCAATAGGATGGAAATTTTGATAAAATGGATAGGAAGAGGGTCTTAACAATACAATTTAGTGACTCATTGATTGCTAGTGCTTACCCTTAACAATATTTTAATATTGGGTAAACAAAATCAGCCAATCAAGTCAAGATTATGCATCAAAACATTGTAAATGATATCCATGATGGAACAAGATTGAAAGGAATGTTGAGATTCAATGTAATAGGCTCTCATTAATAGAAAGAGTACTAATATCTGATCTATTGATCAATTTAGAGAATTAATTGATCAATAATCTCTCATCAATAAATGGAAAAGCTAAAGCAAGTGGATTATTGAGAGATTTCAGAGATTAAGAAAGTGGAGTACCTTGATTAAGCTTGAAGAAGTTAATTGATGCTAGTTTCAATCCAAACAATAGAAAATCCCTCCATAATCCACCATGAATCCATCATAAAGCTTGAAAAATCCATAAAATCAGCCCATATAAGCTCACATATGCTTGAATCCATGAAGAATCAATGCCTTGGGCTTGCTTGAACACTTGAATGTTAAAATTCAAGCCCCTTGAAGAAAATCCCTAAAATAAAACTTCAATATGAGCTTCAAGATCCTCAATAGGCTGAAATCTTTGCAATGTCTTCAATCTTGGAGTCCATTCTGCTTCAAAATGATGGTAGAAAGGATTCGGAGGTCCAAAAGGCCCAAAGATTGAAGAAATTGAAGCTCCTAGGTGTGTGGCTATGGCTACCGTACTGTGTTTTAGGGTTTTGAGCAAAGGGACAAAAGACCAAGACTCAAATATTGTAGGAACTTGTTGGAGATGTTCCCCACTAAGTGTACTAAGGTTGATTGAAAAGCCTCAAAGAGATAAGGAGTCGGAGGAGTATAAAGCCTGAGTAGCAAGATCAATTAAATCTATGCCAAAAAATGTGCGATGTTCCTAGAGAAGATTACTTAGCTTGGCTCACATTATGGTGCTCTTTTTGTGGCTAGGAGTTGAAGAATCTTTGCCCCAAGGTTAGATAGAAGTAAAATGCCACTTCAGAGTAGGATTATTGCATTTCTTGGCAGCCACCATGGAAGCTTCAGCCAAAGCTTCAAAGAGAGTGAAAAGAGAAGCCTCCCTTGAAAAATGACCACAATTTATTTCACTACTAAGTTCGGTTAACTCCCATTAGACCAACTTACCTCAAAACTGCATTAAAATTTGATGACAACATGCTATTTTAGCCTTCCACTACCAAAAATATCCTTAAAGATCTCCACATATAGTCTTCATCTAGTTGTAGATATCTTGCAAGCCATTGCTACTCATTGTCCATGTCTAGTACCTATAGTACTTGTTTGAAATTGATTTTTATGGTGAAAAATTGAGCTAAAATAGAAGAAAAGTGGATCAAAGACCAATGCTTTGATACCTCTTATCAAAAAGTGAACTAGAGAGAGAGAAAGAGGAGAGAGAATATTGTAGAGAAGAGAGGTAAGAAGTGTGGAAGAGAGAGAAAGAGAGTGACGAGGAGAGAAAGACAGAAAGAAGTAAAAAGTCGTTGAAGTTGTGAGAGCAAGATAATGAGGAGAGAGATAGTAATATATTAATGTGTCCAAAGATGAGAAAATTTACATGTCCCTTCCTTTTATACCTATGTTAGTGTGACATGGTATTACTATTATTTTCACACTAAACCACTATTCTTCCCAACTTATTACACTACTATCTATTAATGTATCATGAGACATAGAACAAATAATAGAAGAATCAGTCAGGTCAAAAGGAAACTCATCCATTGGATCACATAACTCTTCATTTCCAACTTCTTCATGTTCATGTTGCTGATGGACTATAGGTAAAGTTGAAACTTGGAGAAGTCCACTCTCATTCACTTCTTCATCTAATACTTATTCTATGATCAATCTAGCTTTTTCTCCCTTTGATTTGCACTTTGACTTATGATTAGGGGTCCATAACTCCCCACACTTAAAGTATAAACCTTTAGTATACACCTCATTTAATTTTTCATTAGATTCATGCTAGCCTTGAGAATGATTTGATGTAGGGTTACCTCTAAAATTTGACCTGATAAACTTTGATTTAGAATCAATATTAGGGCTTTCATTCATTCTGTATTTTGTACCATAAACTATAGGAAAAATTGGAACTATAGGAAAAATTGGAACCTTATTGTAAGAATTTTGGGACCTATTATCTTGTCTAAATGGCTCCCTTTGCTAGATGATTTGTTGATCCAACCTAAAAGGCTAATTTGAAATTGAATTTCCCTCAATTTTGGACTGAAATTATGACATGTCTCTATGATACTTTTGGTTATACCCTTCACCAAGTTGAATTGTTTCATGAATACTTTTAGGCTACATTGCACACACTTCCAAAGAGAGATGTAAATCAAACTCAAAGATGTATTTATTCAGCTTGGCTATACCCATAATTCCTTATACATACATGGAAAAATTCAAGAACATATTGGAGTAATTCGTTGCACCTATTCCCGTTTACTCTCTTTACAACGTTTTCTTCTCCAGTGGAGAAACAAAAATATCAAACATTACATCTCAATTTCATTGCATGTACGAAACTCCTCCCTAATCTTTTTCATGTACATCCACCACAAGTGTGGGCATAACCTTTAAGGTAAAGGGATATGTAGAAAATTATTGATTCATCACTTCTTGGGTAAAGAGTGAAGTACCTTACAAGTTTATTGATCTATTCTTTTCACTTCACAGGTGAAGAATTGTGTAATATTCCACCCCTCACCTCACTCCATAGAACCCTCCCCCCCCCCCCCCCCATGTAGAAAAGAAAGGGGAATTACCACCTTAATCTTTCCCCCCTTGTCATTGAGAGAGAGAGGGAGAGAGGAAGAGAGAGGGAAAGGAAGGGAGAGGTGAGAAGAGAGAAAGAAAAAGAGAGAGAGGAGAAGAAGAAGAAGAGAGAGAGAGAGAGAGAGAGAGAGAGAGAGAGAGAGAGAGAGAGAGAGAGAGAGAGAGAGAGAGAGAGAGAGAGAGAGAGAGAGAGAGAGAGAGAGAGAGAGAAGAAGAAGAAGAAGAAGAAGAAGAAGAAGAAGAAGAAGAGGGAGAGAGAGAGAGGGAGAAAGGAAGAGAGGAAGAGAGAGGGAAAGGAAGGGATAGGTGAAAAGAGGGAAAGAAAGAGAGAGAGAGAGAGAGAGAGAAGAAGAAGAAGAAGAAGAAGAAGAAGAAGAAGAAGAAGAAGAAGAAGAAGAGGAGGAGGGAGAGAGAGTGGGAGAGGGAGAGAGAGGGAGAGAAGAAGAGAAGAAGAGGAGAAGAAGAAGAAGAAGAGAGAGAGAGAGAGAGGAGAAGAAGAAGAGGAGGGAGAGAGAGAGAGAGAGAGAGAGACTCTTTGAAGGATCCCATTCCCCTTCCCCTCCTTAGCGGGTGACCACACACGATTATCAGTAGCCTCATCTCTGCAAGTTTATCTCCAACCCCTTTTTCGTAATAGAAGAGAGTTGCCCTGACACGCTATTGTCTCCAACAAGGGAGAGGGAGAGAGAGATTTATGGGCTGAAGGTATGGCTCCCAAAGAGAGGGAGACGTGCATCAACGGCTATTCCGCGTCAAACAATGGAGCCACTGGTTAGGGTGTTATCCCTAATGCGGATACAATACTGGGTATGGATAATTTTTCTTTGAATACCCAAGTCTTAATTGCCATCTTCTCTATTCGTGAGTCATAGGCTATATCGCTTCATTATGCACATGAATTCATGTAAGGGAGTAGCTTGAATTTATCCCTATTGGTATGATTTGGCATTTTGATTGTTCCTTTTAACTCAACTTAGTTGCATGTGGCTCATTTGATGATAGGGAAACTACAAGGAAGAATTATCCAAGGGATACAAGTAGCCGAGGGAAGAAAGTGTTAAGAAACATTTTGCATAGTATCACCCTTTGATCCCAAGGGGGAGAGCAAATGTGCTAAGGAAATGTTATCACGTCTATTCTTGCAATGTTTCAAAAATAATACCATTGCTTTATTGATTGATCAAATAACATCCAAAATGCTTTTGCATTAAAATGATTGTTGGGATGTGATTTGGATGATTATTTCAAGTGCTGGTGCTTGATGGTAAATGCATGGCAAGGGTCTCTGATGACAAGTTGCCACCGTAATAAATGAATGTTTTCTTGGAAGATGATATTAGGCTGATTGCCTTGATTGTGCTTGATTTCTTAATTGGATTAATTAAGGAAAGATATTTTGTGTGGGTGGATCATCTCTAAGGTCATGCCGCGTTTCAACCTAAGAGGGCACTGCTCGATTCATGGGCCAAAGGTCAAGTAGTGAAAAGGCCAACCATGAAAGTTGTGTCTCACTCTATGGTTGCTTCCGATAAGTGGAGCTTTGGACACCCCTTGCCTAGTCTAGAATGGAGTTGTAGACTGCCCTGAGCCCAACGTCTAGGGCATTGGAAGATCCTATTCTAGATATTGGATGGAAATTATGGTGCCATGTGATTTGGATCACGTACTTCTGTTGGATAGAAGGGATACATAATTTCTCTTGTATGGGTAAGAGACAAAGATTAACTTGAAGATAAGTTAAGGAACTTGTTTGTCAAAAAGACTGCTTGCCCTGTTTTCATGTCTGTGCTATAAATTATGCAAATGAACCCTATTTCCTAAAGGCTTAATTAAGGAAGTTGGTTTTAAGTGTCACACGTAATTGTGGTAGGATCTAATTAGAAAACTAAAGCTATCAAGGGAAGCGGGTGGATGGAATCCCCAATGAGTCCGTCGTATGATAGGGTGGTCCCAAAGAAGTGGGAGGCTTCTGACAAGGTCTTATCGTCATTTGACCTTTAGGTATTGTTAGGGTAGAACCCAATTCATGCCATTTTAGGGGACCAGAATGGGACTATGCCCTACGGGCAGAGAGATTGAGCAGCGCATCCATCTCATTTCCCATTCTCTTTGAACCAAGTGCGGTATGGATCTGCTTCTGATTTGGTATCTTTGTGTAAAGTAGGATGTCCAAAACCCAATGCCAGAATGCTGTTAGGAGACCTTGACCCCTAGGACCCCAGATTTCAGGTCAATCCTAGTGGGTTCAACCATGAACGTTCCATTGCAAGGCGGACTCAGGAAACCCTAGGCAAAAAACCCCACTCTGGAACATTCCATGGGAGTCTCGAGCAGCGATACTTCGATTCGTTTCTCAATGGATCATTAAAATGTGCTTGGACCGGGCACATTACAAATTGTCTCCCTTGAAGTTGGTAACATTGATCTTCTCCTTATACTTGCAATCATTGTATGGGGACTTTATTAGAGTTGGGCTATGTAAAGAATTATTGTCTCTAAGAATCTCTATTTCATGAGTAGTGCCTTTGATAGGGTTGTCCATGTTGATTGCTACCAAATTCTTGATGAAATAACTAACCATTTCCTTGATTAGAATGCCTTTCAAATGACTATTATTCTCTTGGAAGTTGATCTTGCATAGATCTTCTTGCACCCTCTTCTCTTTTATCATGCTTGACCTCTACTTTTCTTGGCACGATAGGAGATTGAGGATTGAATGACTTGAAGAAAGGATCACATCCATGATTTTCATCATTTATGAATACCTTCTCCTCATACCTATTGTCATTATTTTGACTAGATTAAGGTCTTGATTTGTTCTTGGGATGATATGCATTAGGTTGATGTGTATATCTAATCTTGGAAGGATATCCTTTCTCAAAGATTGTAGGATCAAAAAGTGGAGTGGAATATGGGTCTTTTTGGGGTGGAACACTACTAATTATAGGTGGTAGTTCCTGCATTTTTCTTCCCAGATCATTAATAACAACAATGAGCTCATAAAATTTACTATCCATAGACTTGTAAGCATGTATACACTTCTAGGAATCCCCTCATTCATGCTGCTCAACTCCTTAGACAATTTTTGTTACTTGTTAGAACCTTGAGATACATGAAACTCTACATTTTCAATATGACTTTTCTCAACATTGATAACACTAGTGCCTTCATAATCTTCTTCATGTTGATTTAGTCCAATGTTGGATCTATTAGGTTCTCATTGGTAATTCCTAAGATCTTCATCAATACTTTCTAGGATTTGATCTTTTCTTTTATTCTTAGCCATCTTGAATGCAAATATGTATATAGTGAACAATAGTACCAAAAATTGTGACAACTTTTGATTTTAATGTCCAAATAATATTATTTTAGTCTTCAAACCTCAATGATAAAGTCCCAAATCCTCTTAAGTACTTTTTTTTGTATTAGAAAACCTTTTACTAATCTTGGAGTTAAGTTTAAAAAAAACTTTCTAAGATAATTCAAACACCTGTATAAGCCATGTTTCCACTTGTAAGTACTTCTGAAATTGGTTTTAATTGTACCAAATCTTAGTGACCCTAAAATACACTTGTAAGGTACGTATAAGACCTATAATACCACTCTAAGAGTTGAAAAATACCTATTAGTACCTATATAAAATCTAAATCTCCAACTGAATTTCACTCTTTGTCATTGTTTGACTAAGAAACACTTGTATACAGTTGTAAATGGTTAAATTTCAACCTCAATAATTGCACAAATGTTCTTTTATGTGAGGTGCCCGCCCATCGGCTGTCTAGGCATGCATTTAACAGTCTATCAAGAAACTAATCTAAGCATTGTTGCCCGTTACTCCCATGGAATATTCCGGGTTTTGTTGCCTAGGGTTTCCCAAATCCGCCTCGCAATGGAGCGTTTACAGCCGAACCCACTAGGATCGACCTGAAATTTGGGCTCCTAATGGCCAAGGTCTCCTAACAACATTCTAGCGTCGGTTCTTGGATATCCTACTTTACGCAGAGATACCTAGTCTGAAGTAGACCCATGCCACACTTGGTTCAAAGAGAATGGGAAATGAGAGGGATGCGTTGCTCAACCTCTCTAGCCATAGGGCATAGTCCCATTCCCGTGTCCTAAAACGTCATGAATTGGGTTCTAACCTATCAATACCTAAAGGTCGAATGACGATAACAACTTGTGAGAAGCCTCCTAGTTCTCTGGGACCACCCTGCCATAGGTCGGACCCGTCGGGGGTTCTGCCCACCCGTTTCCCTTAATAGCTTTAGTTTTCTACTTAGGTCCTATCATATTTATGTATGACACTTAAAGTTAGCTTCATTAATTAAGCCTTTTAGGGAATAGGGTTTGTTCGCATAACTTATAGCACAGATACAAAAACATAGCAAAGCAATCTATTGACAAATAAGTTTAAACAAGTTCCTTAACTTCTCTTCAAGTTAATCTTTGTCTCCCACCCATACAGGAGAAATTATGTATCACTTCTGTCCAACAGAAGTATCCCTTCTGCCCTGCAGAAGTAACTGGTCCAATTCACATAGCACCACAAACTCAATCCTTTATCTAGAATAGGATCTCTCAACATGCCCAGATATTGGGGGCCATGGAGGTCTTCAATTCCATTCTAGACCTAGCAAGGGGTGTCCAGAGCTCCAACTGACCCGCAAGCTGTCTAGGAGCGAAACATCATTCCCGTGGTTGGCCTTTTCACCACTCAACCTTCGGCCCATAAATCGAGCAGTGCCCTCTCGGGTTAATCTGCGGTGCGATCATGGAGGTGATCCACCCGTGCAATATATCCTTCCTTAATTAAATCCTTTAAGAATCAAGCACAAAGAAGGCATTCAGCCCTAATATCATTCTCCAAGAAAACATTCCTTTATTCCCATTGCGACTTGTCATCAGAAATACTTGCCATGCATTTACCATAAATCACAAGCACTTGGAATAATCATCCAAACAATAACTAACAACTAGTTAAATGTAAAAGCATTTAGGATGTTGTTCAATCAACCAACAAAACCAATTGCATTCTTTCCAACCAATGCAAGAATAGACGGTATAACATTTCCATCGTATATTTGCTCTCTCCCTTGGGATCTAAGAGCAATACTATGCAAAATGTTTCTTAACACTTTCTTCCTTCGGCTAGGTCATATGTTAAGGGTTCAAACACTTTTCATGATATAAGTTCTATAGGTCACTTACCTTGATTGATAACCCAACCCTGAATTTGGATTGGCAAAAGTCATCATTATCCAACGGAACTCAAGACATCTTAGTTTTAACCCTTATGATTAATTTCTTGTACTAGCTCTTAGTCAAAGATTCTCTTTTCACATCAAACTTCTGGAGAGCTATCTTTGAAGCTATTGGGACTCAAATCTGTTTTAGTACCGCTTACCATCCCCAAACGGATGGCCAAACAGAGCGAGTAAATCAAGTCATCGAGGATATACTTAGGGCATACTGCTGTCTTGAGCCGAAGAGGTGGATTCAATACTTGCCTTTGGTTGAATTTGCCTACAATTCTTCTTACTAGCAAAGCATTCAGATGACCCCTTTTCAAGCATTATATGGTCATGATTGCAAAAGTCCCCTAAACTTTTCAGATCCAACCCTAGGGTTGAAGCTTCAAGGCTAATGTTAGAAGAGATGGATGACCAAGTAAAGTCAATAAGACAGGACATACAAGCGGCCAAGGATAGACAGAAGGCATACGTGGATTTGAAATGTCAAGAAAGGGTCTTCGAAGAAGGAGACATGGTCTTCATTCGCGTACGCCCTAAAAAGAGTTCTCTATCCTTAGGAGATTGCAGGAAGCTAAGTCCAAGGTATTGTGGGCCATACAAGATCCTCAAATGCCTAGGACCTAATGCTTATAAACTGCAACTCCTTGAGAACCTAAAAGTTCATAATGTATTCCATATCAGCCTATTGAAAAAGTATGTACCTAATCCTAACCATGTACTTGACGATCAACAAATTGTAATGCCTAGTCAAGGGGTCCTTGAACTAAGGCATGACAGGATCTTAGATGTTAGGGAGAGACAATTAAGATCTAGAACCTTGAGAGAATGCCTCGTCCAGTGGAAAGACTATCCCGAAGAGGATTCCACTTGGGTAGATGAAGGCACTCTCAACCATCAATACCCCCAGTTTATCTCGAGATGAGGACATCTCGATTCCTCTAAGGGGGAGAGAATGTAATATATCAAAAATTGAAATTCACACATGAACCCCCTTTTAAGTAATAGGGATAATGAGGTAGCATTTTTTTGAGGATAATGCAATTTTTTAATTATTCTCCTCCCCAACCGACTGTTGTGCTGGAAGGGGAGGGGAATAGAAAGGAGTCGGAAGCTCCTCGGTGGGAGCTTGTAGGAGGAAGTACAATGCACGGTGACACGAGGGGAGGGAGGAATTCCTTCCCTCTCCCTATAAAAACCCCCTCCAACCAAGGGGGAGGAGAAAAGGGAAGAAAGGAGGACGACGCTGCCAGACTCGACGAGCAGAGCTGAAGTGAGGAGGAAGAGGCGGACGATGAAGAAATTTGCTGAGCGAGCCGCCGCCTACAGCTGTCGATTTGCAGCGCTGCCCGGACGTTGCCAATGAGGCATCGAAACCCCCCTGCCACGTGAAGCATAGAAGCTTCTTAAAAGAAGCTTCTTAAGGGGGGCTAATTAAGCCCCCTTTCACCCTCCCTCGTGTCCCCTTTTTACACACCCTTCCCCCCCATGCTATAAGCCCCCTTTCACCCTTCACCTTTCCCCTTTTACCCTTTCACCCCCGGGTTTTTTTTTAAAATCCTCCTAAGCCCTATTCACCCACCCTTGTGTTATCCTTCATCTTTCCCCCCCTGGTTTTTAAACCCCTAAGCCTTTTTTTCACCCTCTTGCGTTGCCCTTCATCTTTCCCCCCTGGGTTTTAAAACCCCTAAGGCCTTTTACCCCCCGTGTCCTAAAATCCCTCCTTAATTTCCCCTTCCTACACCTTTCACTCCCACGCCCAAAAATCTCACAAGGCCCGCTTCTTATGTCTTTGGAACCACACACACACACCCGCGTGTTTTAAGCCCCCTCATCCAATGGGTGTTGGAACCCCCGTAATGTAAACCTTTCTTCCCCCGTATTTAACCCTTAAGACCTTTCTTTTGGGCTTGTTACTTCCCCCCCCCCATGTGTAAAACCCTATAGGGCCTTTTTCCGTGGGCTTTGTAAGCCTTTCCCTCCCAAAAGAATTAAGGCCTTAAAGGTCTTATTACTCTCACCTCGTGGTTAAACCCTTAACCGTTCCCTGCCTTTCCAAAATACCCTTGGGACTTGGTTTCTCCCCTACTCAAAAAGTGAATAAGAGTATTGATGTGCAAGGGAGCGACGATGGAATTCTGAAAACGATTGTAAAGCTGCTTCCACGTTCGAAGGACTACAACTGCGATGCCTCCTAAGAAAGTCCAAGGAGTAGCTGCGGGAGGGTCATCTCCCGATATCCATGTGGATATCTCACCCCAAACCCAAGTTTTTCCTTCTTAATTTTATATCGGTTGTAATTCAATCCTGCAAGATGAATTGTTAGGGATAAGATTTATTTTGTCCTAGTTATGCACGACGGAGGAATCTAGTTTAATGGAACATGCAAAATAAATAAAGTATAAACATAGTTTTTTTCAAATAGCATTATGCATTGAAACGAATTATGAGCAAGATTATTTACCCACTAAAGTAGTATACTTCGGTTAAGTCTAGAAGGTATAAAATTGCATCTTGCACTATTAACCCCTATTCCTTTTTACAACAAATCATCATGGAAAGTGCAAATCATGAAAGGATTCTTGCAATGCTTAAACTCTAGGAAGTTATCATTGCTAACTGCATAACTTAGCAAGGGAAAGATTGCTTATTTAGCATGATTTTGTTCGCAAAGAAAAGGGAAGATTAGTTGGATTTAACCTAACCTCAAATCGATGAAGTATAAGATTGAAAAGTCAATTGACACGTAGATAACAAATCATATGGAAGTAATCTCGAAATTACCTTCTAGAGTTAACCAAATTAAAATGCTACGAAATATTCGTTGGGAATGAATTAAAATTCCAAGAAACGTCTATGCCTTAAATACTTGTCCACATTCCCTAAATATAGGGTCAATAAATTGTAACAAAAAAAAAGAACTAGGATTTGTCCCTGAGTTTCTTAAAAGAAAATAATAAAGCTAGGAAGCCCTAGGTCTGACAAACGTCAGCTTAAAGAAACTGAAACGGATTGTTTCGTAACTCCATAGTACGATGCAGGACTTGCACGGCAAGTACGAAGTCATATGGTCTTGTGATTGATTCACAAGAAGAAAGGCTAAATTTCCGCAACAAGGATGGCGGATCCTTACGCAAGTTATCTTGCAAGAGGATGTATACTTTGATATCCTTCTAAGTAAGGAAGGTTAAAAACCGGAAACTAAGGTACCCAATGAACTTTAGAATTTGACCAAGTTGGGCTAATAAGGTACGCCTTAACCCAGAATATAAGGGATCTTGCTACGTTGCAAGACATCCCGGATCGAGTGCTGGATGCATTCGAAAGGAAGGATTCCTTTCTTAGCAGTTTGCCAACATAAAAAATGATCAAAGGAAATTTTTTGTGCTTGCTAGAGATTTTAGAGCACTATTTGACTTGTTTGACCAATGAGTTACAAATTAAATAAATATCCATACTTCAGGTTGAAGGCCTGAAGGGAGAGACAGCTTCAGTTACCCCCGACTGCCTGCCTGACCCTAACCAAGGGGGTGGTTGACCGTGCCGCGAACGTGGACCGAACCCGCCGCGAGAGGTCTCTCCGTTGAGCGCTACTTGGAGCAGGAGGACGCTTGGGTGCCAGGGGGGCTCTGGCCATAAATCCCTTGCCTTCGGAGTCCTGCACAAGAGGCTAACGTGACTCGGAATTGGATCTCGAGGCCCGCATACTAGTCTATGGGTGGAAACTTGGAATAGTGATCCCTGTGGATTGCTGGATAGCCTTGGGGCAGATTGTGGACAAGCCTACGGGCAGAACTCCTTGTATTTCAAAGATAAATATGATGATATCTTAATAAAGAACTTGTCTGATATTGTTTTTCTATGTCACGTGATAAGATTATGTGAAGGAACCAGTGCTTAATGGATTAATTAAAAAAGTTGGTTGTTACATGTCCAATTAATGTGTTAGAATGTAATTACATAACTAAAACAAACTAAGGAAAGTGCGGAGGATGGGCCATGGGTCCGTCCTACGGTTGGGTGGTCCCGTTTGGTCAAGAACTTTTCTCAAATCTCGAAGAACAGTGGGATGATCGTCAAAGGACACGAACAACGAAAGCATTGACCTAGAGTTATGTCTTACCCGATTTACGTTTTTTTAGGGGAACGGAATGGGACTATGCCTTATGACAGAGAGGTTGAGCTTTGCATCCCTCTCGTTTCCCATTCTCCTTGAACCAACTGCAGCGTGAATCCGCTTCAGACCTGGCGTTTCTGCGTAAAGTAGTTCGCTTGGGTCCGACGCTAGTTGCTGTTAGGAAATGACCAATCAGGAAAACCCTAATTCAGGTCGATCCTAAGTGGGAATGGTCAGAATACTTCCGCTACGTGGCAGACGCGGAAAGCCCTAGATTGAAAATCCCGTAACATTCCATGGGAGTGCCGGCGGAGCTTTCTAGACATCCTTTCTGATGGACTGCTAAGGCATGTCCTGGATGATACTAGTGGACGCGTTACACTTCAGGTCAGTCCTAAGTGGAAACGGTCAGAGACTTTCGCTCAGGGCAGACTCAGGAAAACCTAGATCGCAAACCCTGTGACATTCCTTGCGAGTGCCAAGCAGCGCTTTCTAGACTCTCTTCCCGATGGGCTGCTAAGACGTGTCCCACAAGTGGATGAGTGGACATGTTACAGTTCTGGATCTTCAAAAACCTTTTCAAGTTCACTGCAATGCTTTTGGGGATTGCATTAAAGTTTTGGTTAACCAAGATCGTCACACCGTAGCATTTGAGAGCGAACACCTCAAGGACCATGAGCTACATGCTCTAGTATATGAGACTTATGGCGGTGGTACATACTCTTCAAGTATGGAAACACTATTTACTTGGGGAAAATTCTATTATTAAAATAGATCACCAAAGTCTAAGATAATTCCTCACTCAAAAGAAGCTCTGAGAGAAAAAGATGCGTTGGGCAAATTTCTTATCTATGTTTCACTTCCAAATCCTTCACAAATTTGGAACTAAGAATGTGGTAGTAGATGCTCTATCATGGTGACCTCAAGTGAATAGAATCACAACTATTTACCATAACGAGTTCATGGATTTACCCAAAATGTATGCAATTGATTCAACTTCTCAACCATATGGGATCAGCAATCAATTACACCTTACTCCATTCGAGATGGTTATTTGTATCATTATCAAGCAATTTGTGTAGCATTACCATTGCGACACAAGGTAATGGATGAAGCACATGCATCTCCATATGCTAGACATAGGGGTATTCTACCCACTACTTAAGCATTGGAAAGATATTTCTTTTGGCCGACTCTTAGATCTGACATTGAAAGATATGTCCATGAGTAAAAGATATGCCAAAAAGTAAAGTATGACCGGCATAAACCATCTGTTCTACTGAAGCCATTACCTATTCCCAATGAGCCTTGGGAAAGTATATCCATGGACTTTATCATGGAGCTTCCTTGCACACAAGCAAGCAAGGATGCAATATGGACTATCATTGATAGATTTAGTAAGTAAGCTCACTTCATACTTGTGCAAAAGACAATCAAAGCTTGATCATATGGCTAAGGTATTCATTGCTCATATTTTCAAGCATCATGGCATGCCTAAGTCCATTATAAGTGATTGAGATCCCCGCATGACCAGCCTCTTTTGGCAAGCTCTCTTCGAGAACCTTGGGATCCAGTTAAAGTTTTCATCCTCTTATCATCCTCAAAGGGATGGGTAGAGTGAAAGTGCTAATTCTACTATTTTGGACCTTTTGAAATCCTATGTCTTTGATAATCAAAGAGAATGGAAAAACTATTTTCCTTTAGTAGAGTTTGCATACAATAACACGGTGCACTCTAGTATTGATGAGTTTGTTAGAGACATTGATATAGCTTTCACTCAAGTAAAAGCTACTATCGAAAGGACACAAGAGAAGCATAAACACGAAGTTGATAAGCATCATCGTAAGTTAGATCTCAAATTGGGGCAGCATGTTCTTCTTAAGTTTGAGAAGGCTCACTTAAAGAAGTAAAAATGTCAAAAGGGTAAAGTGGTGAAGCTTTCTAATCGCTATTATGGTCCTTTCAAGATCACAGATAAGATAAATGATGTGACTTTTTGTTTGGATCTACCAATTCATTGGAACATTCATAATGATTTCCATATAATTTTGCTATGTCCCTATATTGGAGAACCCCCAATGGAACCAATCAAGGAAGATTTACGTGGCATAGAAGAAACATAAGAGTTCCTTGTGCCTGAAAGAATTTTACACAATCAGGACAATACTCTAAGATCAGGTAAGGTATTATAGAAGTATCTAGTCAAGTTTAATAATTATCCCCCATTGAATGCTCAGTTTATGACTGACAGAGAACTACAAGACCTTCCAGATCTTCTTAAGGACTATGTATCCCCTCTACAGTTGAGGTCAACTATTTAGAAGCCAGAGGGATGTCACTAAATTGATTGCTGATTACGCATTCTCTATTTAGTAAATTTATATCAATAAACTAATGACTCACTTTTCTATTCTCTATTTAGTAAATTTATATCGATAAACTAATGACTCACTTTTCTTTAAGTTTTGATAATGATCTAACATGGTCATGAGACCATTTAGAGACTAGTATTCCTAGTGCATCACTTAATGGGGTGATCAAAGCACTGTGACGGGGATATCTGGTATATGTAGTACAAGTTATGAAGGGGAAAGGAAGTTTCTGCCAAGTGTAAGAGTGTACACAAGAACCAAGGAGTTACACATAAATGAAGATTGAATTGAGCTCTAAGAAGAGGAAGTGCATTAGCATTGTGTATATGTATTTATGTGTGCATCCGGGGATGCCTAGGAATGTTTACTTGTGTGTAATGAGCATTGCATTGATTTGGGCTCATCCTCTCCCTTACAAGTCAAGGTTTGAGGTCTTTTCTCTCTTAATTAATTAAGAATAGAAGTAATTCTTGCACTAAGAAAAACGAGAGAGGTAATTCTCTCACGAAGAAAGACAAGAGGCATGATCCTTTGGAAGTGAGGAGAGAAGTGATTTTCTCTTTATAAGGTCTAATATGACAAAAGATTTTGTGGGAAGTCAATCTTAAGGTTGAGGCCCAAGGCAATCTAATGAACTCTCCTTATCTATGGCTCAAGGTGGCTGCATGGACCATAAGTTGAGGGTAGAGTTTAAAAAGTTCATTTTCTAAAAAAAAGACATGGTGAATCCATTTTTAAAATATCTCATGATAGAAAGATGATCTCTAAAAACGGCTTGTGCAAGTTATCGAAAACAATGAGATCTACAACTTTTGTGCAGGACGTTTTTCCATCCAAGCAATGCACAGAGAGATATTTTCAAATTGGTGCTGCAGAGTAGGTCTTGGAATAGCCACATCTTGTATGAAGATCAACCTTTCCAATCTTGGCACTAAAGTCTCTCTCCAAGAAGAGAAGCTCTTGAAGCCTATAAAAGAGGAGGCTCTCCTTGTGTGTGGGGGGGAGGTGAAGGAAGCTTCACTTTGCATGCATCCAAGAGGAGAAGAGAAGGAGCAAGTGCTGCAGAAGCTCTACTGAAATCAAGTTCCAAGAGGAGAAGATGAGGTGCTCATAAGTGCAAGTGCTGTGAAATCTCTATTGAAATCAAGATCCAAGAGAAGATCCCTACACATATTGTGTAGGAGAGAAGGTGAAAGTGCTATGGAAGCTCTACTTAAATAAAACTCCAAGAGGAGAGCCCTACACATATTGTGTAGGAGAGAAGGAGAGACTCAAGAAGGATCAAAAGGTGCCAACTTCCAAGTTGTGCAAGTGTTAGCCGGTTGTATACCATGCAAGGAATTGTGATCTTGTTCACAAGATCTACAACTTATGAACTGGTTTATGTGTAATGGAGGAGCTTGGTCCTTGAGAATAATATAACTCCACAAGGGTGGAGGACTGGCCCATCTTTCAGTTAGCTTTATTTTGGGACTCCCTTGTAGATAGAAGCTTCAACTAGTTAAAGGAATTCTTGACTTGTGCTCCTATATTACATAGGTGGCAGAGGTATAGGGTTTGTATTGTTACATGAGTACTGTGTCATTGCCTTTGAGATTTGCAAGTTCATGGATAAAGAGATAGCTATGAATTCATATGACCAAGAAATCTTGGCTATAATCCATGCGATTGAGAAGTGGCACAATTACTTGTATGGTAGTTGGTTTAGGGTCAAGAGTGATAACAATGTCCTTAGATACTTCCTTACCTAGTCTAATCTCACTCCTTACTAGCACACATGGGTCGATATCTTACAAATTTATGATTTTGGCATCACACATACATGATGCAAGGATAATTGATCTATCTAGGACATGGGCATATGAAGTTTTAGCCATGACTAAGCTATATAGTGACTAGGTTGAAGAGGTATATGCAACCTATGTTTTGGATGAAGAGCTCAATCATACATTTTAGAGATTATAGAAAGAATTAATGGAGAAAAACTCACATTTTGAGCTTAAAAATGGACTCATCTATTCCCATGACAAGATTGTTATTCCCTCTAGTTTCTCAATTCAACCTCAAAATTATAGAGGAGATACACTTCTTGCCTATAGTTGAACATTTAGGTGTATTCAAGACCTATGATAAAATTAGTAAAAGTTCTCACTAGATGAGATTGTGGAGAGGTGTGAAGGATTATGTCTTGAAGTACATTCCATGCCAACGAAATAAAGACAACACTCATAAGGCAAGTGGCTTATTGTAGCCAATGCCCATTTTTGAAGGAAAGTAGACACATATAACCATGGATTTTATCATTGGTTTGCCTATGAATAAAACAAGATGGATAAACATCAATGTGGTGGTGGATAGACTCATCAAGATAGCCCATTTTATTTCCACATGAAGACACAATTCACTATATCATAGGTGGCTAGTCAGTTCTTATGGGGCATATATTCATGTTACATGGATTACCGTAGGTGATTATGCATGATAGGATACAAAATTCATGAGTAACATTGGGCAAGTGCTATTCAACTCCATGGGTACTAAGTCGGCTCCTTCTATATCCTATCATTCACAGATTGATAACTAGAGACAAAGGGCCAACACCAACCTTTGCCATTTTTGACAAGATGTGCAACATGTATAAGACTCCTCATTACACTTAGTTGAGTTTTCTTAAAACAACTCTACCCATGCTAGTATTAGAGTTTCTCCCTTTGAGGCCTTGTATGGAAATAAAGTGTCATTTTTCACATTTCTTTTCAGTGAGAAGGAAAACCCTTATTGGAAACAGGAATTAAAGAGGTGTAGACCCTTCTTTAGTAGTGCAAAGAAAATTTTAGAAAATCTCAAAAACAGAAAAAGATGTATGATTATAAGAATAGGTTTCCTATGGACTTTCAAGGAGAGTTGATTTTGCTAGAAGCACCCAAATTTCATTACTCTACCTTGAAAGATAGTTCTAGCAACAAACTTGCTCACATGTTTTTTGGACCGTGTAGGATACTAAAGTGAATAGAAGACTGGAACTATCCCTCAGAGAAGTTACTATATGTATATTCTCTACATCACATGCATTCAAGGTCTATTTATAAATATCCTTATCTATGAATTTTTCCTGAATAAAACATAACCCTTTTCTATTCAATATGTAAATAACCCCTTTATATTATAGCCTTCTGTACTATGTAAAAAATATATAAAAATGATATTTTAAAAATACCTTATTTTGAACCACATGATGCACACATATATTCATTACTAACTTACCCAAGAACTATCCTCTTTCACTAAGAGTCATAATGTTTTTCATGTTACTCACCTCAAACCATTTTATGGCACCTAGTTTGATACAATAGATGAGCTACCTCCCATTAATGAAAAAGTTCTCATATAGTCTATCCCTTACTAACATATCATAGTTCACTATGAGAAGAAGCTTCACTACATGTCTATCATTGAGTACTTGACTAGATGATTTTTTTTTTTTAGGAAGCTTCTTATAGGATTGATTCTATTTTTGATGAGTTTTTATATTGCAAGATGCATTAATTGCATTCAGGGATAGCTCCAAATGGGCTAGATTTGTTGTAGATAAGACCTAGACAACATTCCATTTTATAGTAATTTTTATTCTACCCAATTTTCAGCAAAGTGCCACCTACATAAGCCAAGTACTCTTTGAGAGCTATGCACTTGGCATGCCTCCTTTGGACTACTCTATGAGAAGTTAGTGTCTAGTGGGGCCAATTTATCTAGCAAGTTGTCTATTGACCACAAAGATTTTTTCTTGAAGATTTAAAGGCTTAAACTTGCTTTTGAAGATAGCCACATGGTGCACATAGTAGAGACTTCCTTTTGTATCTTCATTCTAGTAAAAGATTTGATTCTTCTTATTCATTTTCCATTGTTTTTATAGTTGTTGTAAATAGAGTAGTACTCTGTGCTACCCATCGTATCAACCATTGCAATAATCTTGCTACTTTTGTTTTTATGGGGAAAAACCTTTTCGGAAAGGATGGATTATAAGAAGCTAAGAAGAGATATTATTTTTAGATGCTCTATTAATAATAACATGTCACATTGGCATAGGTATATAAGATGTTGAGAATTGTAATTTTTCATCACTTCATTATTACATAGTATAGTATCTTCATCTTACCTTCTCTTTCACAACTTCCATGGCTTACCTCTCCTCTCACCTATCTTTCTAGCCTTTCTCTTATTCTTCACTTCCTCTCTCATCTCTAACCTCCTTCATTACATTTTTTGGAGTTGCATCCCTAAGCCTTAGTTGAGGAGCTACATTGTTTATGTATAAGGGCATGCTAAGCTTAAAATAGTCTAATACCATGTATAGATTTTCTCATCCATGGTATTAGAAACTTATAAGCATTTTGTTTTTCATGAAATTTTTAATCATCTCGTTCAAAAATTCCCTAAGTGGTTCAAAATATTCATGGGAAACAGATAGAAATTCTAAGTGAAGGGTCACAAATATAAATACAACCAAAAAATGGGGCATATTATATTGTACATTTAAAAACTTGAACTTTTTTTTGGTGATCCTTGTGATATGCAAGTACAATATCTTCGATTTCTATGAAAGTAAAGCAAAAAAATACTTTATGGAAAATGGAATAAAGTCTTACCACTGAGCCTGCAAGAAGTTGCATAAGCATACATATGTTTGCACACACAAATATCCAATCAGGGACATAAGACTCTCCACTCCATGATTTCATGCTCAAAAGTATGTTCCCATTAGATAGGTTACCAAAGGCCCAATAACCAACTAAAGCCACAGGAAAGAAGTTGAAGATAGTTACTATTGAACAAAGGATGAGCCCCTTTGTCATATTTAAGCCAATTGGTGGTGACAAAGTAGCCTGCATAGTTATCAAAATGCTAATAAGTTAGGATACAAAATGATTATCAAAACTTTATAAATTACTAGGTTTGTAATAAGTGTAGATGAGTTATCTTAAAACATAGACACCATAAAATAGACATGTTTTTTGCATGATTATATTATTGAGGCTTTTCCAAAAATATATATGTTTTTTAAAAAATAGCATAATACTCTAACCCTAAGAATCATGTTATGTGGCTATTATGTTCTATCATGATGTTGTTGGACATTAAAAATCAACTAGATACCCTAGGTTATTGGATATTTAACTACCACTTTCAATGCTAGATAAGATTTTATGAGTTAGCGTTGTGATTGCTAAAAGAAAACCTACATTTATTTGAGATTCCAAATAGCTATTATTTCTCTCACCTAGTTTGATATTTCCTTTGCACTCCCAAAGCACATGTTGGGTGCCTTCTTATACTTAGTAGCATGTTAACCCCCTCTTTGTAGTTGATCCCAAATATAGTCTCAATGAAGAAGTTTGATTTTTCATTAACAAACTATGATCTATAGCTATACAAATTGACATGCAAGGAGTCATAAAAGAAGCCACTTATTTTGTGACCCTCTAGAGAGACTATGAGATGAGCTGAAAGACCCTCTTGGAGGAAACATAAAAGGAGGTATTTGTTGAAGCCAACTATTCCCTTCTATAAGAGAAGAGAAAAAAGTGTTCAAGGCCTCAATTTATCTTAACAAGAAGTAAGTATCTAGTGAATATGTTCCTTTCAAGAGATATGATGCATTTATGCTCTTCATTTCAAAGTCTCTCATAGTACTTCTAGCACAATATGCACCATTAAAGGTCATACATTAAGAGGAGTTGATTTTTTCAGGTGGTGATAGGATCTCAATACCAAGATAACTTGATGCCCTTGTCCTTTGCTTTTGAGGGGACCTTGTCTTCTCGTACCCATGGTCTACAACTTTTTTACCTAGTAGTACATTGCATTCATTTTTCCTCGTTTGGGTAATCTCAAGAGGATTCCAAGTGTGCCTGGACTTCTAGATGGATAAAGTTTCTACTTCTCTAGGCAATATAAATTCCCCTCCTGCTAGCCCATCCATGGTAGACAAGTTGTCCAAGAGATTCTACATTCTATGGGATTAGTTCTAAGAGTCTTATAGGGTGCTCAAGGTTTGGGATGAATCTAGCTCATCTTTCCATGTTAATTTGTAGTTAGGGGCTTTCTTGGATCTAATCTTTCATGTGATCTACAAGTCCAAGAAAGTAAGCCACTATGTTAGAATGTGCTCCTTCAAGTTGGCAAGGACAATAAACATGAAAATTAGAGTGACTATGCTAGAAAATTCAACTTTCCTACAAAGTATTTAGTAGCATGAAGGGCTCAAATGGTTTAGTAGTTCATGCCCTCAACATGGAAACAATTAGGAACTCACTTAAGACAAAGCATATCCCTCTTTGATGAAGTCACCTTGTTGGATGGTAATAAATACATAATATTATTAGAAAGGCCTCACTTTGGATGAGCAAAGTGCCTTCTCTTATTGGAAGTCAAACAAGTCTATAATCAATAAAGGTTGTGGAAGATAGAGCATAAAAACATACCAGGTATCCTTGATTTATCATCACATAATCAAGTGACTTTGTCAAGCTTCTCTATGCATAACAATTTCCATGGTTGAAATTTGATTAGCTTGCATGATATTAACTTCATAGCATAGTTAGTGGCATGTCTTGTTCTTTTGTCGTGTGTCCATCATAGCCTTCCCCTATACTATGTACATGTTTCTAATATGGTATCTAAGCTAGGGTTGGGATGTGGCTATGTCTCTTAGGTCAAGTAATTCATGCATTAGGCTACTTCCAACCTCAGGTCGCCACCTTGGAGTGACACCTACTCGTCGATGCAACGTGCGATGCTTGCCATGTCTTTATCTCCATGCTATGTTTCAAAAATGGAGCCCCTCTCTAACATAATTGAAAATTCTAAAAGCAAGTGTTTTCTCTTTACCCCCTACCCCCCCAAATTACTATATAAACATGGATAGAGCATCATGTCAAAACAACAATCCATGTATAATTCTCTCTCCCATTGACGTGACATAGCTTTGTTGTGATCAACCGAGCCTCTCTCTCTCCACACCTATGTGATTGCTCAAATCCATCAAGCTTCTTCCATGGCGCCCAAGAGATATCGAGATGCTAAGGGAGGTCATGCTCGGAGAGCTCCCCAACGCGAGGAAGTAATTGCTACTGAGGGAACTCAACACAAAGCTGAAGCACAAGTGGAAGTTACCCCTGAATCCATTCAACCCGAAGGATCGATTATTCCACAAAAAACTAAGGTTCCAGTCATACCCCATAATCACGATGGATGGCTAAATGGAGATAATCATGTTTAGTACATAAGAAAAGGATTGCTTTTAAGCTATTAACTCTACAACTTCCTAATGAAAGATAAGTTAGTAATGTTAGAATATACTTAAACTTACAAAAATATGTTATTATTATCAATTTCTTTTTAGAAAAGAACATGAGAATTAATGAGGGGGATAGATTCTAAGCATCGCATACATTTATAAGTGTGTTAAAAATGTTTTATGGTTATGACTACTTTTGGATTTATGAATGATGAATTATGTCTCTTATGATTCTGTGTGTGTAATAGTCAAATGAGTTGTGGATTGTGGTGGTTTGGGGCATTGGGGTCCCTAGCCCAATACTCCCTAAACACTCTACAGATTGTGTAAAAACTCACCTATAGGTGGGGGTCCTATGCTCCTGAGGGAGGTAGGTGTTCTTGGTTTTTGATCACTCGAGCACTTGAGAAGGCAAAGGGCCAAGTGATAAGTGCCCGTGCTATGTAGGACAGCTCTTGAGGCTCAGGGAAGCTTAGAGGGGCTGTGAGCTAGTAAATTCCTTGTTGACTGCAGAGGCAGTTGTCGAAGGGTTTCGAAAGCAAAGTCGAGACCACAGAGGACCTTGATTAATTTCCAGATAGAAGATCAATCAGACGAATAAACAAGATGAGAAAATGATGCCAAGACTTTGTTTTATTTTCTGATTTAAAGCAATAGATCCAATCATTGAAAGACCAAGCTGGTATACAGCATGCAATAATGGAAGTTGTTTTTATCTGACAGATTGTGTCGGAAAAGTGGCAGCTTTTTGCAAATGTACATTGTAGGGAAGCATCACAAATTTAAAGTGATGATTCTCTTCTTCAACTTAAGCATCTGTAGAAATACTTTGAGCTTCTGATAATTTCATAAATGATTCACTGATCAACCACTTCACGATACCCATATGGTGTCAAGATCATAGGTTGCTTCTAAGTCTTTGTACTATCTGGAAGAACAAAGAGTGTCTCTAGCTTTCCTAACAAGCCTGAGTATTTCTGGAAGCATGAGTAGAATTTACGATTCCCTTTCCTAAAGTTTGTCTGCAATCTTGCATAGTGCTTCAGTGAGGTTTTCTAGCACCTGTACAGTACTTTCATTGTGTTCCTTTCTCTGACTTCTGTCAAGATGACTGTTGAAGTTTCGTGAATCCACATGAGTGGCTAAAAGCTTACTATTACATTCCAGCATTCCTAAAAAATCTTTGTGGAAATCAACATCTTCTCCAACAGTCACAAGCACATTCCGCTGCTTTAGTTGCTGCATATGGTGCACACATGTAGTGTGAGCTTGGAAACTGTAAGTGAGCTTAAGATTGCAATCAACAACATGTACAGTGTCATCCCACAGAAACGTTTTGAACTGAAACTACTCCAGCATGCTCAGAGAAGCTAGATTTGTCTACCTGTTCTAACTGATCTGTCCTATCCTCATTCGGCTCATCACCGTCAAACAGCTGACGGCATCTTAACGGAGCTCCCAAGACGGAGCCTGAGATATCAGTTGAAGCCAAAGCAGAAGGAAGCTCAGTCACCTGAGTCACCACTGAACACTCTGACAGGTGCCATCCTGCGTGCCAACGAATAACTGGCCTCTTCCACTGGTACTACAAACGATGTTCTCCTTGAGCCGCAGAAGCCCCTGTAGTCTTCTCTTCAAAGAAATTGAATCTCCTCCATTGGTACAAGATACGGAGTCCCAATTGATTAATCTCTTGCACCTTGTCAAGCCTCAATCCATTCCAGGATTGTCAAGCCACGAGAAACATTACAGTTATAGAGACATCATCAACAAAGCTCGGATGTGCTCGAGATGCAGATTAGATTCGCCTCAAATCGAACGTGGATTCTGACATAGGCCTTGTTTTATGCTTGTTTCTGCGGAGACGAGCAGAAGAAGCTCCTTGATAAGTGACCTCGATGCCTATCTCTCACTCTGGCATTTCTTCTGTCGCCCGAATTCTGCACACACTAGGTTCCTCCCATGGTTCGATTGATTGTTATTGGCCCCCAAAATTTTTGAGCAGTAGAAGCTGCAAAATACGGAGGGATTGATGCTTTTTCCCTTTTTCCAGAAAAGCAGCCCTTTTTCCCCAAAAATAGAGAACTTTGAGCTCTTGCTCACCTTTTCCCTGAGAGCAGTAAAAAAGCTTACTCGCTTTCATAAGCATCACTACTTGGAAAAAGATCACAGACTCCTGTGATCTGCTTATACAAACGTTTGATGCTCATAGTCTGATCTGGAACCTCAAAAAGTAGTGATTTAAAAAGCTTTTTCCACTTCTGCTGCATTCCTTCTCCTTCAGACCTTAGCTTTTTGAGCTTCACATTTCCGTCTACCTGCAGATCAGAACTTGGAGGTGTCTTTCGCTTGTGCTCTTTGTCTGAGCATGATAAATTGTTTATCTTTCCATCTTCTTGAACAGCCACCAGGGGCCCTTGGTTTTCTCCACTATCATCATCACTTGCATCAAGTGCCAGCTTTTAACCTTTCCAATGCATTTCCATACTCTCTGTTCTTGTATCTTCCTTGAGGACGTGTAGCCTTCTTTATCCGTGCCTTACTGTCACCAGAACCACCTCCCTCCCTCTGCCCTTCCTTCTGATCTGCATCTTGCTTCTCATTATCAGCAGAAATCACTTTAAGATTCTTCAAAATGTTGTCAAATACAGTGGTATTGAAAACCCAATTGCTGGCAGCTTTCTGTTGTGCATCAACACCTATACCTGAGTTGTCCTTTTTCTTGGTAACACGAACATGCTCAGAAATGCCTTGCTTCTCCCTCCCTAAGCCTAGCTCTACATAAGTGGTGAGCACTGCAGTCCACGAGAAAACATCTGGACTTGATAAGCCATCAAACACTATCTTTGCTTTCGCAATGCTTCCACACTTGCCATACATAGAGATCATAGTTTTCTCAATAAATATGTCTAGATGAATATTTCTGCGAGCATTAGCATCTGGTAGGTTTCTATACTCGACATACATGCCAACTAGAGCATTACATATAAGTTCCTCTTGCTCCAAATCCCTCTCCATTATACTGCCCACGTAGAACAAAAATGCAAACATAACTACTAAGTATGTACAAAATATCAAATCCCACACACAACTTTTGGTGGATTCCACACCTCAGATGCGCAGCAATACGACATCCACCCCCTCTAATCCTGCACATCCTCCGGATGGGCCAACTACCCATGATCGTTATCATCAAGATCCACAAACAGATCAATCTCTTCATTATGCATTTCCAGTATATCAACAAGATTATCTGTCATATCATCTGTCTCTTCCATTGGAGTTTCTTCTTGTTGCTCTTCTCTTGCAAATTCTTCCAATGCATAATCTTCTTCATCTCTTTTCTTGAAAATCTTGATTCTTTTTCCAGCAATAGGCACTCTAAGCACTGTCCCATTCAATTCTGTCAGCTCATATGTTGCATTATCAAAGACATGTCTGACTATGTACAGCCCAAACCATCTTTTCACCATCTTTTGAAGTGCAGTATGCTGATTTTCAAGACTGCTATCAAAGACTAATACCCAATCTCCCTCTTCTATTGCTCTAGGCTGCAAGCGATGCCTGCCATCAAACTTGTCCTTATTTCTTAGTCTAGCAACCTTCAACCTGTCAATAGCTAGCTGAATATCCTCTGGTCTTCTCTCCAACTGTCGAATCCGAAGAGCTAAGAGCTCCTCTCTCGTCAAATCCTCCTGCCAAGGTAAAACTAACCAAGTCAAAGCACAAGTCTCAGTCGGCATAATAGGTTTCTGACCATACATCAACTCTGCAGGCATATATCTTATGGTAACACTATGAGTCGTACGATCAGCCCACAAAGCAAATGGTAGAAGTCTCGGCCATTCTCCAATCCATCCTCTACATGCTTTGGCTAATGCTTTCACTATCAGCGGATGCCCTCTTTCACTCTTCCCATTTCCCTCTGGATTATATGCTGTAGTTAGAGCCAACTTGATTCCTAGCTGAGAAAAAAAACTCCCTAGCTTCATCTGCATCCAATTCACCGCGATCCGTAGTGATCTTACCCACACAGCCATACTTGCAGAAAATTTCTTCCAATAAGAACTTACACACTGCACTAGTGGTCTTCGTTCTCAAAGATCTGCCCTCAACATGATTGGTAAGATCCTCTCTAGCCAAAACAATGTATCTCATCTACCATAGACCCATAGGCATAGTAACCAAATCAACTACCCACTTATAATGAATGCATAGCGGATAGGTCGGATGAAGCTCATCTCGATGATGCACTACCGAATACATTTGATAGTCTCTGCAAGTCTCAACAAAGTGAGAAACATCTCTATACATGCCTTTCCACCAATATTTCTCCTTGATTTTCTCATAAGTAGCCCACACTCCTCTATGACCAGCCCAAGGACTCTCATGAAACTCCCTCATCACCTGTTAACTGTGTCTCTCTATCACAGACAACCCGCAAAGGTAATCCGCCTCTTTTCTTTGGATGCTTCCAAAGAAATCTGTCCTTGAGAAAATAACCATAGGCTTTCCTTCTCATCTTCTTGAACTCTTCATCTGTCCATTCATCTCTTTTGCTTAGTGTACTAAGGTACTTGCCAATTTGCAACCAATATCCAACATAGAGTTCTTCTATGAAAGCCACAATATCATAGACATGACAAACATGATCAACAATAGTGGCTGAAATTTCTGCATCATCCTCTTCTACAAGTAGAGTCTCCTCATCATCATATCTGGCTCTAGACAGCATATCTGCCACTGGATTATCCTTCCCTGCTATGTGTTTAAATTCCGGATTTAATGACTTGATGTATGCAATCCATCTCAGCATAGCTATATCCAGAGTAGAGCAACTCATAATCATACAAATCAATGGCAAACAATCTGTCTCTACCACAACTGAAGCTCCAATAAAGTACTCCTTGTCACATTTGAGAGCCGTAACAATGCCCAATAACTCCCTCTTGATTTGCGGATATCTCCTCTGTCTCTCGTGTAGGACTTTCGCCCCAAACCAAATAGCATACCTATTTCCATCTGCATCATCTTGACCCACAGCCCAACCTATGCCAATTGGACTAGTGTCAACTGTCAATACCATAGGCTTTCCACAATTATAATCCGCTTTCCTGAGAAAAGGAGCATTCTGCAATAACTTCTTCAATTTCCGCATGGCTCTAGTGTGGCTCTCATCCCAATAGAATTTCTACCCCTTTCGAAGCAGCTGATATAAACAATCTGCTATGTGTGCAAAATGAGGTATCCAAATCATATAAAACACACAAGCTCCAATGAATCTCCGTACATCTGAAGTGGTAGAACAATACTCCGCAATCTTGCCTATAGCATTCACCTTATCAGGTGAGGGTTTCTTGCCATAATATCCACACATATGTCCAAAAATGACAACCTCATTCACTCCAAAAACAGATTTTTGCCCTGAAAGTGTCAAGTTTACTTCTTCTAACCTAGCCAAAATCTTCTCACATGCTGAAATATGATCAGCCACAAAGTATCTGCATCCCTGCTCATTTAGACTCTCATTCTTCTCTTCTTCTGCACATCCCTTAATGGGCACATCATCCAAGAAAGGCATAGTAAGCAGAGGTATGTAATCTCGAAGGACCTTAAGCATGGCATTCATCATATGCGCAACAGAATTAGTGGCACCTTGAGGCAAGGTACACATCCTGACAAGCCCAATAGGAGTTCTTATGGTGGTTATGTCCCTGCTTTCCAAAGCCAGCTGAAACTGATCATATCCCGAATACAAATCACCTAAAGAATAGATGGCACGTCCAGCAAATGCTTCTGCAAACTCATCCACAACTGGACCTATACCAACATTCCTGATAGTAACTCTGTTTACTGGCTGCATGTCCTATATAAATCGGAGAGTACCATTCTTCTTTGGAACCGTAAACCACCTGTTTGAGTATGGTGTAGATGAAGGCTCAAGAATTCCCATCCTGATTTTCTCATTCAATAAATCAATCAGCTTTGGCAGGTGTGCTTTAGGCACTGGAATAGGTCGAAGATTCCATGGAATATGAGGAATAGTAAAAATGACCATAGGAGTAACAATATCTGGATTCACACATCCAATCTCATGCGGGAAAAAAGCAAATCCCCTTCCATGTCGCTCAAGCATCTCCTGAAAGCATTGCTTCTCTATGGGTAGCAAGAAAGCACCATTTCCAATTTTCAATTCAGCAAGAGTCTCTGCTGAAAATTTATGACCAATATGCTTCGGATTCCTCAAAATTGGCTGTTTAGCATCCCTCTCTATTTGCTAATCACTGTCAGGTGGAAGCGGTATAGCTACCGGCTTTACCTTCTTATCCACAGTTTTGTATTTCGTGTCAACCCTGGCTTCATTATGCTCTTCTGCATTACTCAAATCTTGCTGTAAATCAGCAATTCTGCACTCCAATGGCTGAATATCCTCAGCCCTCTGCTCTATGAACTGCATAGAAACAGCCCTAAACTCTGAATGCTGAAATATTTCAGCAGTAAACTCTGTTGGCTGAAAGTTTTCAGCCCTCTGTGTCTCTGAAAGCTGATCATAACCAGTTGGAAACTCTGTTTGCTGAATTTCTTCAGCACTCAACACTTTTTGCTGAGCTACCTCAGCCATTGACTCAATCTGTGACACAAAATCTGCAATTTCATGAAACATGTCCAAGGATTGCACTAATACATTACTGCGACAACTCTGCATATCAGTTTTCAGCATATCTTTCATCTCTTCCATCGTATCTGCACAAATCATACTGTCATACATCCCATCTATGTGCTCATCATCCTCCAAAATTCCTGCATTTTTCAAATTTTTCTCCTTCCTACATATGTATTGTCTGGCAGCTCTAGGAAACCTAGAAATCTTCTAATAGCTCATCGAACTGTTTGCTGAAATCCCAACAAAACCGGAGGAGAAAACACTGCTGCCAGGAGGCGAGAACTCCAATCTCCTCTACTCTATACCACCGTCATCTCGCGAAACAACCGTACCTAATGAAAACCCGAATCCCTCACAGTGGGCAAAGGTGCATCTCTGAGAGTATCCCTGTTTCTAACATGGTTCACACACAGAGTCATAAACTGAACTGCTCTCATACCATCTTTACTGCGAATCCATGCATAAGCAGATCCATCATCCATTACCGTTGTTTCCATGCGCATTTCTATTATGAATGGCTGTCCAAGAATTATGGGATAAGAGCATGAATCCTGCACAAAGAAATGGAAATCCTCCTCTACATCACCAATAGAAACCCTGACACTGGGACAGGCAGCATACAAATCACCTGCAGTGTTATTGGCGGCTCTCATACGCCACCCATGCTCTACATCTATAGGCCATTTGTTACTCTCATAAACTCCACGAACTATGAGATTAATCTCTAAACCATGATCCACCAAAGCAACATAAGGCACCTGTTTCTCTCCAATCTTTACCATCATCTCTGCAGTTTCCCTAGCCCAATGACTCCGCGAAAAGTGACTACGCGGTATCAAGACAGGCTCATCAGTTTCAGCAAAATGCATAGGCTGAACCCTCTTCTCTACCTGCGGAAAAACAGAAGCATTCTCAACCATAACCTCATCCTCATCCTCATCCAACTCCCCAATCAAAACTCCCTGTGTATCAGTGGTAGGCAATGCATGTCTTTTCCTCTTCAAAACCTCCTGAAACTGATCTTGAAACTCTCTTTTCGAGATGCCCAAAACCTCAGAAATAGTGAAAGTCACCTCACTGCCAAGTATCTTGTCATTAAAGATTTTCTTCATGTCTGTAGATGTCTCAATATCGGACATCAATCTAAACCCTTGTTTTTTTCTCTCTCTAGGCTCTTGCCTCTTTTCTCTCTTTTGAGCATCTTCCATCTGTCGATCTGGCCCTGGTCTTGAAGACGGTCCTGTAGTAGGTGGAGTAACAAACTCACCCCCTCTAGTCTTCTTAGCTGCACTTGGATTTTCTTCATCCCTCTTACGCTTCTCCTCAACAAGTACATCTGCTCCATGAGACTTAGCCAAATAAGCATAAATAGAGTACCTGTCAACAGGCGAATCCCAACCTGTCTCTGATCTGATGCTAGAGCCTGCACTAGTCAAAATAGTTTGCTGAATTTTTCCCTTGTTTGCAGTCTCCATAGCATAAGTCCATAGTGCTGACTGAGTCTCTGATCCCTTCTCAATCTGGACTCCATATGCAGAAGCATCACCTCTAGCTGTCACATAAGAAGTACGCGCAGCCATGTCATCCACTAACTTCTTCATTCCACCTTTACCAAAGTTGGTAGCAAGTGGAGCTCCTGTCTCAATCAACCAAATCTTACCATCTTGTCCCCAATATACCAAATTCTTCCTCCTTGCATCTTGAAAAGATTCACAATCCCTGCAATGCTGATGGTCCGTACTATCACA